>NW_010431913.1:0-27010 GCF_000710305.1 Buceros rhinoceros silvestris
CCCCACCCCCCCCACTGGCATGGCAAAACCACGTGGTGGGTCGGTCTTCGCGCCTAAGCGGGGGATGTGGGTTTTGAATGGGAGACTATATTGTATTTGCATACACTTATTATTTATTTATCAATCTCTCCCTCTATATTCCTCTCCTTTCAAGTCTTCTTTAGTAAAGCTCTACCCCTCTTTACATTAAGCCTGTGTCTGTTTTTCTTCCTTTGCCCGAACAAAGCCCTGCATTCAAGCCATTAACGAGCTGATAAGTTCCCTTCGGTGGGTTTTGCTGGGTTTTGCCTTCCAGCAAACACCCTGGCAGTCGCAGCCTTTCGGTGCCACAGCCCCCTTTGTTCAAACTGCAACAGTGACAATCAGCATATTTTGATAAACCATTTATAAGGCTGAGCTGTTTTGATATCAAAGATTTTTGGTAAAGTATCTCTAAGGTCATGATGACAGCAATACAGTTTGCATTGAAAGAGGTGTAAATTACATTATATAAAGGGTGTATATGTGTATATATGTGTATGTATATTTACCTACATATATATAAAAAAATAGCCTTAAACAAATAGGAGGAGAAAATAGCTTGGGTTATAGAAGGACGTGTTTAAAGAAAATTTCTTCAGAGCTTTCTTTAAGATAAGACCCTAAACGATGTGATTTCTAGGGCTGCATTTGCCTGGGCAGCTGACCTGATCAGATTGCTCTGCTGAAGGATGAAAATGTATCCAGCCATCCTTCAGTTCCTCCTCCTCACTGCTCCTCTTCCATTCCTTCTGTAAGAGAGGGAGAAGACTTGGGACTAGGATCTCTAGTTTTGATTATAGCAAGGTGGTGAATCAGTTGATGGTGTCCAGAAGAATTATATATTTAAGATGCATATTTGCTCTTGATTTTCACCTTTTACTTCTATTTAACAATGCCCTGGCTTTTTGAAGTAATCTTGGTATGAATGGTCACAGACAGATCTAGAAGAAGTAACTGGAATTAAGTTGGTCCTTGCATTCTCAGTCCAGTGTTACAGTTGGAACTACGTTGTTCTGCTGACTGACAGGGATAAGGTTGAACCCTTTCACTTAGGGACTGTCATAGCCTGGGGGAACATATTGGGTTGAAGTTGAAATCCTGTCTTCATTAAATAAGCAACAAAACTCCTACCAGTTCCAAACAGCCACCCTAGCTGAGGTACTGCTAGCTCTGCTTAGCAATACAGCAAAACATGCAGGTCTAGATTTAATGCTCTAGTAATCTCAGCCTATTTCTCCACCTTGTGCCAGTCAGAATCAAACCTACCTGCATTTTGGAGCGTAGAAGCAAATTCCTAAGCTTAGAAGGGAAAAATTCTATGACCGGAAGTGAGATAGGGCTAGTATATGTTCATATTACCTCCTGGCACTCAAAGCATGAGGGAGAGCAAATGGAATGTGGAGGGCTGAGAGCAAGGATCTTCAGACTGTCCATAAGGGCAGCGTTGAACTCCCGTTTGGACCACTCGATGTTGTCACGCAGCATAGTAGCATAAATGTTGAGATCATTGAGCCAAGTGTAAATTTGTTGAAAAGTCTCCCGTTATTTCAGAATCACTGATGCTGTTCATATACTTTTCAACACTCAGACTTTAGTCTTTGATATCACAGTTATCAGAACGGCTACTGACTTTTAAAAGTTATTTCCTTTCATTCTCAACACAGGTGTCTAACTGGCAGTAAGGAAAGGAAGAATTCTGTGCATTTTCCAGGCTGTTTTCTAGCTATAGTTCTACACTTCTAGTAAAGGAATTTATAGGTGAAAGAATTGTTTGTTTAGTTTTCTTGCAGCACAACATTTTTCAAAACTCTAGCTTAATTCTTAGTTTTATAAAGCAAGAATCTTTGCAAGTAAGACTGATAATAGGGTTTTTTAATTAAAAAAAAGAAAAAAATCACAAAATGAAATCTAATACAGGATAACACTTCTGTCCAGTGACAGCCAGTATTTGACTCACTGTAGAGCCACCTTGGATGTAGTTGTGTCAGGTGCTAGACTAAGTGACTTGACTTACATCAAGAGAGAGGTTGTTTCATTTCCTACTTGTCATGGACAAATGCTTTTTTTAGTGGTCTCATGCTTTCTGAGATACTGCTTGGAACACTGTGTAACAGAAATACAACTGAGGGCAAGACCTTGGCATCCTTTAATATAACTTCTGATCTAGAGCCTGAAATACATGGCTTTACACCAAAATCTTTCTCCTAAAACATGTAAGGCCTAGTGTGGTCTGCCCAGCTCAGTAAAGCAGGAAGTTTTATATTTTTATGCATTTATGTTTAAAATTGAAAGGTTTTTAAAGGCTTGTTATTACAGGTAAGGTAAAAAATTTCAGATACTTTAAAGGTAAGGTAAAAAATTCTAGATACTTTAAAATTTTAACCATACGATAGTTAATTTGAACTTGGAGCTGCTAAAGTAATAAAACTTTCTGTTGAGTTTAGGATCATTGTTCTTTGTGAGAACAACTTTATTTTGTTTGTCCTAAAACTTGAAAAGCTACAAGGGCTGCAATGACACATAAGCTGCCCCTCCATTTTCAAGAATAAAATTAATTCACTGATGATGATTTGTTATAATTATCTTCAGTACTTAGCAGTACAGCAGAAAGCTGACTTCAATTTCAGCATGAGCAAAGAATGATAGTTCTTCTCCATTAAAGACAAACTCCAAAAGAAAGGAAAGGTTCTTTCTCAATCTCTTTCTTTTTCCAGAGATATGAGTCTGTGCAAACCTTGTAATAATACAAATCACCTCTTTCGCAGTGCTCATTCATCCGTGTCAGCCAAGGCCCTGTCCTTTCACTGCAGGGAAGCTGCAGGCTCAGGGGCTCTGTTCTTCATCCCTGCAGAATAATTACTTTGGGTGGCAAGAGGAACACACTGTAGACTTGCTATTTGGGGACTTACAGTCCTTCTGCCACACGTAGATTTTTAAGACGATAGAGACTTGCCTGTGAGGTCTTAAGGGCTGTAAATCCAGTGTAAATTCTTCAATCAGTTAAATAACATAATCGGATACAGAATTTGGCTTCTGTTGTGGATATTCTGTCTCTGAGAAGTTCAGCACAAACCTGTCTGGGAAATCTCTTTGTACCCCTTTAGACCATGAGTGCTTCATCATATTCTGCAGTGAAACAGCCAGGGTGACTGTCAAACAAACAGCAGGCTCATAGGCATGCCCTGGACCTTGCTTGAATCTGCCATGTATCTTGGTCCTGGTACTATCTTCTCACCTGTGCCTTTTGCTTACATAAGGAGTCTTATTCACCATACCAGGACATTACCTCCAGACACTGCTGTGGCTTGTACAGCTGCTTCCAGCCCTTCAGCACTTTTACCCAGTATTTAAGGATCAGGACAGAGCAGAACATTGGGAGATTGGAAAGTCCCTGAGAATATCCTTGCTGATACAGGACACCACATGGTAGTCACCACTTCAAAGACAGAAATCACGACTGTAAACTACCCACAGATTCAAGTATTACATTTGTATTTTACATTAAGTACAATTAGGTAATACATGCAGTATTGATAAGAGTACGGCGAAAAATCCCACAGCTTAGGACAGCCCTACCATGGCATCTGTCTGGGAGGTGCATGCTGCATTCTGTTCTGTGCAGTAACATAGCTTTAACTAGCAGAACAGAGTAAAAGTGATTGCATCCAACGTAAACAAGGCAGTGGGGGATGTGAAATTCTAAGGAAAATTTCTAGGTAATTAGAAGACTGAAGTTCCTTGGGCAAAGGAGTGAAGTGATCCAGGGGCAGGAAACAGTGCTAGGTTAGTACGTAATTCAACCACACAGCATTAGATGCTAAAAACAATGGACTCAACAGAGACAGGGTTTTATGAGATGCTTTATTTCTCTCTGCCTTCCAGATTAACCCATTCTTGTTCCATAAGCAATAAATAACCATCCTTTTTTCTCTGTCTCATAAATTACGATCTTATCAACTATCTACCTGCTAATACTGTCTCAGGTACCAACCAACTTTTCTTCGAGGCAGTTTGGATTCAATGTTTTCAGTCTGTATTTAGTTTGGAAAGATGTTCGTTTTTATCAAGTCTGAAGAATCGATTGTGTTTCAGCAAACTTGTCTGTCTTTTCCCCAGCAACATGAGATGGCCTAATAACAGGTATTATTCCTCCTCACAAATCTTTCCTTGCTTCAAAGGAAAGGGCAGAAGTGCCTCGTGTTGACACAGGTGGTAGTAATGAAAATTGTATTCATTCTGGATAGCGATGACTAGCTTTGATGAACTGTTAAATTTCACAAAGTTTATTACTATCTTGTAATTTCTACATTTCTACATAACACATAAGTGTTCTCTTAAGTCTCGCACTAGCTGTTACAAAAACAGAGGGAACCAGCCTATTAAGAACAGTTTAACTCTTATCAACTTAAAAAGTGTAAAATATACCAGATGGGGAGGAAGGCATCAGACTTCTAGGAATCAAAGTCTCAAAGTCAAATCCTTTGTTATACTACTTCTTCTATTAACTACCAAGAAACTAAGTTGGCCTGGTTTTGAAGGACCCTCCCCTTTAATATCAAACAGAATGGATTTTTCCGAATCTTCAGGGCTTTCCACTAATGACATGTCCTCTATAAAACATTAATTCCTTTAGATGTAAATTTTGGTAAGAGAGGAAACCAAGTTTTCTAATAAAATACTCATTGTACTTACCTTATCCCAGAGAAAAGTCAGAAGGAGATGGGTAGGAAGGGTACGTACAATATTTTACTATTTCCTTCCGTTCTCTTAAGGTTCCTAATAATTAAGACTTTGAAATTAGAGTTTCTTTATGTTATATACACTTGGGCATTGAATGTATGATTTGTGAAATGTGAAATGTGCCAGCTGTGTGCTGACTGGTTAATAATGGTTTGATACCCATCAAAAAACAATCCTCAGGACAGGCTTCTAGACCATGGAACCCATATAAACAAAATCATCTCTGTCAGTTCCAAGTCATTGAGGAACAAGATTTAAAAGTCTGTTTCTTTATTGGCTAGCTATACAGAGCTCCTTACGTGATGCCAATTCAGATCATCAGTGAGGTTTGGTTTTGGAAGTACCGAGCTATTCCAGGCATTGAACTAGAGCAATGAGTCATACTTCAGCAATACTTGAGTGTCTGGTTGTTAGTTACTTCCTTCTGCTCTGCAAGTAGGTTTGGACCTTAGGTGCTCCAGTCTCCGCTCTGGGGAATGAAGCCTTTTATTTGATGTTGTCCTATCCCTGGAAACACTCGATATCAGTTTAGACAGGGATCTGAGCAACCTGATCTAGTTGAAGATCTCCCTGCTCGCTGCAGGAGAGTTGGACTAGATGACCCTTGAAGGTCCCTTCCAACCCAAAGCATTCTATGATTTCTATTTCCGTGATCTGTGAACCATAGCTAAGACTATTATGCTGAAGCCTAAGGTAATACACTGGATATAGTTTAGAAGAGTTATTGTGTAGGTGTACATTGGAAATGTGAATTAGAAAGTTGAGCTGAGTCGTGTTCAATGAATATCTTAATGTATATCCTGTTAAATACTGAAGTTGATATGTTTGAGTGAGCTAATTTTAAAGCTGGCTTTTAATGAATAGGAGAAATCACAGATTTATCATCATGAAAACAGTTTTCATTGCCTGTTGAAATAGCGAACACGTACATGTTTACTGATTTTATTGAAACAGATCTGTGTGCTTCAGGTCTGACAACACTGAAAAAATTAGGGAAATAAATGCCTGCTGAGAAATGGGGGAAGTTGCCACTCTTCCCAACTAGAAGATCACCATATCCTCTCTGGCTTCATGGCTTGGCTTCGTGAACGAAGATTTGGGAAGGGTTTTTCCCATGCTTACTGCAAGCGCGCTGATGGCTGAAAAGGCCAATTCGCTACAGGGCTTTGCAAATATGAGTGCACTCTTCGGGCCTGTGCAGTGGATTTTTTAGGTGAGGTGCAGCATGTGTGGAACTGGCTCCACCCTTTACACCTGA
The DNA here is from genome assembly GCF_000710305.1 of Buceros rhinoceros silvestris. Lineage (NCBI taxonomy): Eukaryota > Metazoa > Chordata > Aves > Bucerotiformes > Bucerotidae > Buceros > Buceros rhinoceros. The sequence goes on from NW_010431913.1 coordinate 6,020, forward strand.
GGTTCATCTGCCAGGGCCTAGTGAGCTTGGACCATGACAGCAAAGTCCTCAGGTCATTGAATTGAGAGAACTACATTATACAACTCTAATCCTCAAAGACACCACCTCTGAATCTAGCTTAGTAAAAGCCTAATTAACACAGAATGTCATATTGCAATATGCAGACAGTGTAAGGGAAGGTATTAACACAGGGACACCTCATAGAGATTCTTGCAGAAACAGTAAGAAAAAAATTGTGCATCTAATCAGCTACTCAAACAGAATTTTAAAATGCTGATTCTGTCTGGTTTTAAAATTAACACTGTTAGAAGAAAGAACATTAATAGGCTGCAAGCAGGTCAATAACAAGAAGTAAAGCAGTATAGCTAGGGGAGATTAAATTACATTTTCTTATGATATTCCAGAGAATTTGTTTACTGTAAATTACAATGTATCAGTCCTCTGTTTGCCAGCTCAAACTCACATGGGAGTATTCTGAGAGAAGAACACACAGTCTTCTGTTTCAATTCCTGCAAAAAGATTATAAGGATAGGGTAATCATACTTTCTTAGGACAAGAATATCAATAGTATCCATGTGCTTCATAAATAGAGAGTCTTATAGCAAATATTGTTTGAGAGAAAAATCGAGTTTTACAAGTTCATGCACAAAGATTTTCTTAGAATTAATTTTTAATAGGCTAAGAGTCTTTGTAGCTTAGTGTACTTGATCAACTCGTGCTGGCAAGATTGTACAATGTAAGAATATTAAACTTGTTTATTTTAAGTAAAAGGGTAGCAGCTTGTAAACCTAAGTAATGTATTTTTCCTTCCATTTCTACTCTCTATAACAAGACAGTATCTTCTGGGGGTAATATCCTTGTTCGTAAATAAGAAAAGAGAGATGCAGCTGATGCTTCAGATTTAAACTGCAGGGGAACTCCACCGGGTCTCCATCTCCCAGGTAAGTGTAATTTGGGACATAGTTGCACTTCTAGATAGTGTAGGTTGTTGTAAAGGGCTTCTTGAAATTATGGGCTGCATTAAGTTCAGACCATAAGAGATACATAAAACAAGATAAGAATAATTAGGAGGAAGTCTCAAGGCACAGAAAATACAAAAGTTTGACAACATGGGAACAAGCTGAAGTCCTCAAAGTAAGTGAAATACTCAGTTTTTATTCCATTCCAAAGCAGGCACTGTAGGTCTAGGCAAAACTGACATCTCTACTAGATCAGAAAGCAGTTGATAAGTAAGTTCTGTTTTCTTTCCACCTGCGATTGGGAAAGATTAGGAAATTAGCTGTGAACTGGGAAACTGAGGGTTTGTCTGCTGATGTGATAGGAGCACTACTCTCTGCTGTCTTACCTGTAATACCTTCATCAGTCTGCCTATTATTGTGCCTTAGAGCATATACCCTTAATGTATGAAATTTTATTTCTCTTCTGTGTTTGCAGAGAGGCAGCAATGAATGGTATCTTTATCCTAGAATGGGTGCAACGTGCTGACATGCTACTGATATAAACTGTGAAGGCTTAGCTTAAAGGAGGCTTTGGTTTTTCAGAGGAAGTCCAGATGTGGAGTTCACCCTGAACTTCCACTGGAAAATGGCTTGAATTTGTTGGAACTGCTTTGAATTTTTCTCAGCCTGAATTTCAAGAGGATACTTAGGCATGCTTGATACAGGGACATACAGTTGTGATGACTCTGAAGGGCGAAGTAGTAGGGGAATCCCACGCCATACCTTCTTCTATTACAGACAGAGGTCATCTCTCCAAATGGAGCTAGTCCCAAAGAGCATCAGAGAACAGCACTGTGATGACTGGTCTATGTACAGATGGATGTGTAGAGGACTAACATTAATGACATCGCTTGATTGCTTTATAGAACTTTGTCATCATTCAATAACTGACAATTTACTTTCAATTCTTTCCAGCTCAGTTTCTTCATAGCCATCCTGTCCTACTTAATCTTTTGATCTCTTTGCACAGCTAAATGTTTTGTGCCTTTTGTATACATCTAATTCCGAGATGACTTTCAACATCAGCAGACAGAACACAAGGCTTTGGAAAACTGAATTGGAAATTCTCTTCTCAGGACTATACAGAAACATAATCTGAAGAGATATCTCATTTACTTTTTAAACCTGTGAAGTCCTTTAGAATAAAATCTTCAGTGGGCCTGCATTTAAAACCTTTTGAGGCTTCACGTTTAAACCATTACCACTGGTATCAATGACAATGATTGTGAGATGGGCTGTTAAAACCAAAGATTTGCCAAAGAATTTTAGAATCAGTGTATTTTCATCATAGGAATGTGGAGACAATATCAATGTTTTTATCAATGCCAGTTATCTACTTATTTCAATAGATACTATTATTCTTTTTGCAATGATATATATTGATTTTTCTTTGCAGATAAATCCAAGATGTGTTTCAAAGTTATACCATTGATTTAACTTTATATGAAAAGCTTTGTCCATACATACAATGTGCTATGAATTGCTCAAGGAAATTCCACATAAGTAATGGTATAGTCTTAACAATAAGTCATGATTACAAGTGTAACAGTAGTTCTTAGCTTTCTGTTGCATATGAATATATGTTTAATAGGAAAAATACTAACAATATGGAAATTAATGGTTAAATTATTAGTGATTTTCATAGCACAGGATTTAATTTGCCTTTTATGTAATATTTCATTTAGCTCTGCTAAATAGAATACACTATATCATATGTAGTATTTAGTAAGAGATACTTGAATTTCAACATTAGATTGAAAACCATATTACCACTAATGCAAGAAATACGGAAATGCAAATAGTCTTAAATAAAGTTCAAATGAAAAGAAGATCCTCAACCGCTGATTAGTTTAGAATACGAATATGCCATATTTACATTCCCAAACTGGCAACTCCTGATTTAAAACCATTTTCACTGTTTTGCTTCTTTTTTGTGCAAGAAAAGAATCCTTAATTATATCTCCATCTCAGTTTTTATTACTTTATTCTGTTCTAAAATAAAAATTTTTAGTTAGCATTTAGTAAATTTTCATATAATTCCCAAATCTGTCTGACTGAATATCTGCAATATCAGATAGCCATAGATGGCTATCTTTGAACCAGCTAGTTTTTCCTTACATGTCTTTAGGAATATGCTAAAGGTGTTTAGAGGCATTCACATAAGAAGCTATTTTGAAAGGCTCTAAGTTTGCATTATCTATCAACTTGTTCAGAGTTACATTACCAAGAACAGGAGAGAGGTTCGGTGACACTTTGGACATATTCCATCATCCTTTTAACATCAGTCTAATATTAGAAACAGAAACGCATTTGCCGAGTGTCTTTCAAGGCATTTATCTGCCTTTACCTCTCTTCCTAGGAAGTATTTTTATAACGGCAAGTTTTTTTTTCCCTTCAATAAGCCATTCCTAACAGCAGTAGAAAGATATTATAACAAGGAAAATGAGCCGAAAACTTAAGCGCCTTTTCTCTAAAGGCTTGCTCAATCTCATTCCGGGCAGTTCACAGAATCACAGAATCATCTGGTTGGAAGAGACCTTTAAGATCACTGAGTCCAACCATTCACTGGTTCAACCATTCACCATCATGCACTGCCAGGGTTCCTTAAACCATGTCCCCCAGCATCACATCTACGCGTCTTTTAAAAACCTCCAGGGATGGGAACTGCACCACCTCTGTGGGCAGCCTGTTCCAATGCTTAATGATCCTCTGTCTGAAGAAATTTTTCTGACATCCAACCTAAATTTCCCCTGATGCAACTTAAGGCCATTCCCTCTCGACCTGTTTGTTATTCATAACATGGGAGAAGAGACCGACCCCCACCTCCCTGCAACCTCCTAGAAACTCCTTCAGCTGCAAGTGTCTCCCTTTTGCTTTCGAGAGAAGACAGTAAGCTTATTGGTTTAGAATTATGGACACCCCTTTCTCCCACACTCCTTATTTCACAGCCTCACAGAAAGCAACAAAAGAGACGAGAATTCTCTCTTCTTCCTTGAAGTAGGACCACAGCTAGTAGTGGGGTCCACAGTCCAGTAGATCTCAGGCTGAAATTATTTTCATCTAAGACATAAGCTTAATTTTTCTTTTACAAATTTCATCCTGTTGATTTTAGTCACGTCATCCTGTGCCTCATTAAAATAATTATTATGATATAAGAATAAGCTCCCTGAGTGTTTTTAGACTTTTTTCATTACTTTTCACTTAAGAAAATATGTGTCTCTCTCATTTATGGCCAGAACAACAAAGCATGTAAGGTAAGGCTGAATGGCGAACAATGTAAGACTGTTAACCATGATGGTCGATGATGACCATGATGTATGCAATACACGCATATCTTAAAACATATCTGGTTTTTAAGGCTGTTATCTGTACCCTTAACTAATTTGCCATCCTTATCCTTGTTACTTCTATAGAGGTCTCTCCAACACAGTAATTTAGGTAGTATAACACTCAGAAGAGTTTGAGTCATTCCAGATGTGGTCATAATGGAGTTATATACACATATTACTGCTCTCATATTTGTATGCACATTTCAGCTTTGTTTAATGTAAAGTCCCACATTATCTTAAATCACTTTCATCTTAATATATTAGTATTTCTTTGGTTTCTTCTGAAATGTATTTGTCTTTTCAGTAAATATTCTTTCTAACCAGCAATCTGCAGTGGGTTCGGTTTGTTTTGCCTGTGAAAATGTTCTTAGTAAGTAATTTTTAACTCACAGTGCCCTGCCCAGACATCTGTCAGGAAAATGAGATCTGTTACTTGTGTATCTAATGCAGGGTTATATTGAGGAAAAACAGTTATCTTTCATCAATATATTTAAAAGCCATGTGACCTTTGGCTATTTCTTGAAAAGTAACCCATGGTATAGCCAAAAGCAAAATAACATCTCAGTTCAGGAAGGTCTAGATAATAAAAATTTCCAACTGCCACTACTTCCAAGGTGGCAACATAAAATCTTTTCCTCAGGATCAAAACAGGGATAAGACAACTTTTCTAATTTAGGCTGAGATCCCAAATCGGTGAAAGTTTAGCTCGAGACACACGTGAAACTTCTGAATTTTGTAACATTTTAATTAACTTTGGTGTATTTCTGAATTGTCATTTGAGTGGTCTAACTCAACTAATTCTCAATGTAAAAATATGCTAAAATCTCTGGCCTGTTTCTTTCAAAGTAGGAAAACTTAGATATTTGGGGTATATATACGGACTCCTAGATTTTTCTCTTCATAGAAGAGTATTAAGCCTGCAAGCACTTTGAAACATGTCCATCAATAGTTCATGCCTTCTAAAATCCTCCACTTTCAACTTTTTTTCTATAACTCAGTTGAACTGTAGCTCACTCTGTCCCCAGAAACATTAGGCCATGATTTCAATGAAGAATATTACAGTTGCTGTCCCAGCTCTCTTGTCAAGCTTATGGAAGGTCAGAGGGGAACAAGTAGCCCTGCCTTGGGATTATACATTAAGTACTCAATTAAATATTTGTGCCTTTGTTTACTAGCATTTGCAAAAATAGATTGAGGTTTTATTTCCAGCCCAAATCCATCAATTCTTTTAGAAGCTGTTACTAAGTTCTTGTCAGAAGCACACACAAGCAGGTGCATTAAATTCTTCACACTTACCCTTCAGCCATTTAACAAATAGCAGACAGCATGCCAATATTAACATTAAACGTGGCTCACTGAACCACATCTGCATCTTCTGAATAACAAACCTCCCCTTCAGTTTGCAGCTCTATCAGTGTAACCTCCTGGATGTATTAAAGAATTTTAGGAGTAAGTTACTTCATAGCTGCCACAATCCTTAATCTGAACATTACCACAACAAATATATTTCTCAGTAATACTCCCAAGTCTCAATTTCTACGCACCTGGATAACTTTACTCTTACCAAAGCATATACTTTATTTAGTGTTTTAAGATAATAAAGTTTCTTCCAAAATCAAGATATCAGCTGAATCTTGAATAAGAATTCTTTTAACACCCCCCCCTTTTTTCTCCAAGACGACTGCTATATTGTAGACTTGCAGACGTAAATACAGTTTTGCCATTTATAATAATAGAACCCATGTTTTGTCTTGTGTTTGCAAGGCCTCAGGACTGATGCTTGCCAGGCTTGCTTGGTCTGAACTTATTTCGACCTGCCAGGAGCTTTATTTTTACTTGGTTTAGCTGCAACAGCAGTTTTGCTAATGATTAGATGGCTATGCTTAATTTGTTTCACTTTTACTTATCTTCATATGACATAGCCATAGTTTTATATAGATGGTAGTTACAAGTAATTACTCCATGAGAGTAACACATTTATGGCTCTAATGGGATGACATAGTGCAGAGGAACAGAGGCTTGTATGATAGTGATGGCCTTAGGAAGTGGAAACAGGCTGGCACCAGAGACTACCAGCAGTCATTTAAAGAAAAGCAAACCTATATCTGGACAAAACATCAGTTTTAGGGGTAGCAAGGAGAATAAAAAGAAAGAATAAAAGATTCATAAAATTCACTACATCTAGTAAATTCAGCTATATATATCCTGAGCCACTAACTTGACTTTCCAGTTTAACCTCAGACTAACTTCATCACCAGGGACTTGCCTGAGTATCTCTGGGCTGTGATAGGCTCTGGTTACCATCACTGGACCTGCCCTGCCCTCCTTGCTTAGGACTGTAGGACTGTGCCCTTGCTGGTGAGGACAGTGCCCTGTCATCTCACAGTCACACCAGCTTGCCTTCCCTGGGGGGAACAACCCACTCTTGCTGCTCTCTGACGGACACCTTTCAGACTTAAATTTGTCTGCAAAATTATGCCCTTCTTGTCAAAAATATATCATTGGGTTTTTTCTGAAGACTGCTCTAGGCATTTGTGGTTTGCTGAAAATTTTGTCTGTTCCCACCACTGAGGTATTCTGCAGGGTTAATTTCTCTACAGCTAGAAGAAGCACATGCCTTCTGCTAGTTATAACTAATGGCTGACAGCTTACCAGAAAAAAAAAGATGTTTTTAAGGTCATTAATCATTCCAAAAGGTGAACATGCAGAGGAAATTCAATTCACTGTTATTTTCATAAATTCCTGGGAATGAGTAATCATGGTATAGTTGTCAGCAGACAGATCAGACATTCTTGTTGATCAAAACAATGGCATTTAACAGCTCTCCATCAAGCCCTGAATCTAATCTGGATGTACAAAGTATGTAGGAATCAGCTGAGAGCATCATGACAAAATAAGAAGTGTTGGTGAGGTGACATGAGCTTGTGTTATGGGAGGAAGTGAATTGAAAGCATTCAAACTTGCTCCAGTCCCGCCTTCATTCCATTACAAAGTTACCTAAACCTCAGAATGAAACTGTCTAAGCAGCCAGTCCTGAAGTAAAGATCCTGCCGACATTACTGTCAAGTCCACAAAGGTGGAGAGAAGTCTCTCCAGTTCTCTTCTATGTGTTAGCTAAAAAAGATTAAGTTTGTTGTTAACGTCATTCTCTGAAGCAAAATTTGCTGCCAGGCAAAAATCTTCCTTATATGGCTAAGTAGGGCAGTTAAGTATGGACCTTGTAGTAATAGAGCCAAGAATATTTAATACGATAGTTCTTCAGGGGGAAAAGTGTGTGAAATGACTACCCATCTTCTCATAAAGATGGACAAAGAGACAAACTTTATATTCTTGGGGGATCACTACTTTATCTCACATAAGCAGAAGAAGCTTTCTAAGGATTAAGAAGCCTCAAAGCCTCGGGGAGTCTCAGTTGAAATGAGAGTAAGTACTTTGCCACCTGAATTTCTGAGACAGAAAGTGATAGGTAGAGTGAATGAGCTGTGAAGACAGGTGTTCAGTAGCCTTGTAGCTGATGGTGGATTGCTTACTGAATAGAAATCTAAATGCTAACATCTAGTTTCAAGAATCCAGTTCTTTCTAGTCAGAAAGGTAACGTGTCCAAAATTAATACAGGGGTGGAACTGCCATTAGGAGAACCATACTGTATTTTAAGAGCGTGAATAAACTTTGTGCCATTTTGATTGAATTGTTTTCACAGCTCATTTGTTTTCTTGCCATCCAGGCACTATGCATGACTTCAATTTATGCTGAAGATTGTAAAGATTTTTTCCTAGATGTTGATAGTCTATAAGCTATTTAAGATTAATAGGAGAAATATTTTTCATCAAGCAATTTCCTGCAACTGTCTTATAGAACTGGTCTTTATATTTCCAGGCCATTGCATCAAGAGTATTGAAAACATTAGTGTTGAAAACACTTTTGAAGTGATTAAACATTGCCAGAAGTTGTATCAGTGAATTAGAAGTTGTATTAATTCAGCTTTCATTAGAATGCAAATTTAGCTCTTCAAAGGCTTTTTCCTGAGTTATTGCAGAGAGAAGATGATCGGCAGAGAGGCAGAATTTTGAACAGACGAAAGGATGTCAGCCTAACATTAAATTTATATTCTGAACTTGGTGTAGTTGCTGTTTATGCCTTACAGTGCCTAATTAAATATGAGTATTTGGGCCTGAGGTGTAACCAAGAATTAATTTTTTCTTATTTAAATGCTGAAAGATAGTCTTTATACTAAAATTTGTTCAGCAACTTTCCTGAAATAATAAATTACTGCCCAAATAATATCTGGGCCCTAAGAGATTGTGTACTGCAGTTGTGCATACACTTCTTTGTGATCTCAGGACGCTGAGATGTCACTAAAGGTAGGATTTTGGGACAAGCTAGTTTGTTCACAATGGCGGACTAAAGAGCCAAGAGTGTCATTTGTAGTGCCACTATATAACAGTGGTATAGCTGATCAAGGAGGTACAGATTCATTGCTGCTTCAGCTGTCCATATGCAGTATTTTTGCAGTTATATTCCCTGCATACCATCAATGTATGTTTTCTTGTGTATCTATTGTCATGGGATACAAAAATAATGATGGAGATACGAGCATCTCATAAAATCTGACAACAGATATATTACTTTCTAGGGAGTGTTATTTGATGAATAGACATATTGGAGGGAAACTTGGCTGCAGTGGGTAGGTGTATGTCAGTTCTACCAGTCACAATGACTTAAGCTGCCCACAAGACTTTGGTATAGAACATTTTTCCTGAGAAAATGAAGATATCTTTCAAGTCATCATAGTTGACTACCAGGATTTGCGTGCTTTGTAGTCTCAGGCTCCAGTGAAACTTCACCCTGTGAAACAATTTCATGAGCAGTATATGGTTGTCATCTGTTACTGAATGGTTTAGAGTAGCGAGGAAGACTGGTCACAGACAAACACCGTATTTCCATGTCAAGGGTGAAACTATGTACCTGTTAGAACCGAAAGGTTTCGCAACTGCGGGGGTTTGGCTGGAATGTAAACCCAGCAAAACCACACAAAGAAAGCTTAGCAGCTCGTTAAGGCTTGAATTCAAGGCTTTGTTTGGGCAAAGGAAAAACAGACACAGGCTTAATGTAAAGGGGGAGAGCTTTAATAGTGAAAAGCCTGAAAGTAAATAATTTTAAAAGTCAGGCAGGACTGGAAAGGAGAGAGAGATAGAGGGAGAGATTGATAAATAAATAAGCATATACAAATGAAATACAGTCTCCCATTTAGACCCACATGTCCCACTTACAAAGAAAGAACTCGCCACGCGGTCGCACCGCCGGGGATGGGGAGTAAAGGAATTGTATGTCACCTCACAAAAGTTTTCAGTCCAAGAAAACTTCTCCTGAGCAAACCTTCATGCGGTAATATATGTAGTCCTTCCTTTCAGGGTAGCATGAAAGGACTTGAAGTTACCGAGGGCAGACATGTATAAGACAATCCTCCATGAAGTTCTCCAGTCTGAGCTCTTCCCATGGGCTACAGTTCTTCACAAACTACTCCAGTGTGGGTCCCTTCCATGGGGTGAAGTTCTTCAGGAACAGACTAGCTCCAGCATGGGTCCTCCACTGTGTCACAAGTCCTTCCAGCAAACCTGCTACAGAATGGACTCCTCTCTCTCCCTGGGTCCACAGGTCCTTCCAAGAGCCAGCTCCATTGCAGGCTTCCCACATGGTCACAGCCTCCCCCAGGCATCCACCTACCCCTGATGTCTCCTCCAATGGTTAAACTCCATTGGCTGCAGGGGGACACCCTGCCTCACCATGAACTTCACTATGGGCCTCAGGGGAATATCCGCTCCAACACATGGAGCACTTCCTCTCCCTTTTTCTTCACTGATCTTGGTGTCTGCAGAATTGTTTCTCTCACATATTCTCACTCCTCTCTTCTGGCTGCTGTTGTGCAGCAACTTTGCCCCCATCTTAAATATGTTATCACAGAGGAGCTACCAGCATTGCTTTTGGGTTCTAGCCTTGACCAGCAGTGGGTCTCCTCTGAGCCTCCTTCCTAGCTTGAGTGACTGATCACATCATATATAATGGGAAATTTTGTCATCTTTTGGCAGCATCCATCTGCTGTGAAGATCCTGGTAGGTGTCTAATGGGATGGATCATTCCACTGTATTAACCAGACAGTTCTTGAAGAAAAGGCAAGTCCATTAATCCAAGCCATATTTTTCGAAGGGAGAAAGAAAAGGCTCTCCTTCTAATAAAAAAATCCTATCATCTAAGGAGACGCTAGAGCTATCTTATCATTCTTCGTTTTCCAGTCACTGTTTCAAATTATATTTTCTTTTCTTTTCCACATATTAAAAAAAAAAAAAAGAATAATTTTACAAATTGGTGGCATCTGACTGTGGATAGTAAACTTGCTTGCAACATGAGTCTCGAGTTTACAAAAGTGAGATTAAAGAGATATAGACAAGTCAGTCATGACTGTGGAAGACTTTGTAGTACTATTTTGTAGTCGATTGTAGTACTTGAACATTGATACATGATTAATCTTCACGTGAGATAAACTTTCAGGCTCAGAATTTCTGGAGTTCAAATATATGCTAGACCAGTGGGTATACAGTGCCTCTTTTTGTTGGTTTCCTTTTTGTGGAAAGTATGTAGCAGTGTGCGTGCTCAGAAAACTCATCTACATTTTAGATCTGAAAGGTTTTGCACATACTGTAATTTTTTTCTTCTACTGTTAACAGGTACTTAGAGTGCATATTGCAAATCCTGAGAAAATCTTTTCATTCTTGGATGCTGTAAAGGAGGGTTGTAGACTGGATTGTCAAAGGGGTATTGCTTTGAACTATTCCCAACAAGAATGAATGGTAACGAGATATCTAGCATTAAAAAATACTAGATTTTTATGATCCGAGATCTCTAGAACTTTCGAAGGGCTTGTACTGTACTCATTTTTATAACTCATTATGGATTAGATTTGCAGTATTACTTTTTACTGCTAAAAGGTGACACCAAAACATCTCCAGAAGTTCATTTCAGAGAAAAGGAACCCTCCCAGTTGTTTGTACTAATTTTGGGTGTGTTAGATTACATTATAGGCAGAATTACAGGTGATGTTTCCAATCTGCAGGATCAACTCTCGACATTACATTTAAACTAATGTACTGTGCACTAATTTGATGACCATTCTTTTTAGGGAATGGTCTCAGAGGCAGCACAGTGTAGGGGAAGGCTAACTTGTTGCTTCATACATTTGCACGCAGTGTAGTATATACATGAAGGTGTTGTCTCACTGAGTATCAGATGAGAAAAGTACCTAGAGGTACCAGTTCCTTGCTTTCTGCTCACTTCATAGGCTTCAGAGTCAAGTGTATTCTTTTTAAAAATATGTAGTTATAATTGGACTTCACAGAAATTTTAAACCTTTTCTGCATTGATAATAATCAATAGGCTAATAAGATAATATAATAATCATTGATAATAATAATCAATAAGCTGAGATGAGCTGCTTGCCTTTGTGCTATTACAATAATTCTTCCTGCTAGCAAGTTATATTCAGACTTCAAGTGTTGATAATAGGCTTCTATTCTGAAGGCAAAGACTTTGTTTGAGCACTTAGTAATATGAATATAAACACTTGTCAGACTTCCTCCTTGTTCCTTTCAATTGCCTGAAGTATCAGACTTCACAGATTATTTACTTCCTATATACTTAAGATACCTCTTCACAGTTTTCTTGTGTTTAATGTTTTATTTATTATTATATTTGTTCTTATCAATGCTGTGTTTAATTATGTCTAGCTTTCATAAGTTTCTCTTTGTAATAGAGTATGTTACACTGATATATTCGTCAACATATTTTTTTTGTTAGTCTAGAACACTTCTAGCAAAAAGGTATTGCAAGATTTTCCAGTTCACAAAGTTAGCTGCTTGCGTGTACTATCTACCTCTGATGACATGTATTATACACCTGGAAATGCAATAAAATTTCTTTGCTTCAATATTAAGCCTAAAACCAAAAAGAGATAAATGTTGCCTTTTGGTTGAATTACAATCAATATGAAAACCAAAACTATTATAACCTTTCTAATTCTAGTTTCTAGTTCTCCTCGTACACAGCATAGAAAGTGTCCACCAAGGAAGGATCTCACAGCGCACAGAAAAGGTGGAGACTGGTAAGTGCATACACGTGCTGGCAAGTAATAATCACATCTGTTTATATTGCGGTTTGACACAACAATACACATCTATGGTGGAAGAAAAAACCCAGAAACTCTAATAGTGTATTAGCAAGTCCTGCCTTATTCAGTCCTATCAGGTTTGACATATCACAAGTATTTATGTTGTATAGTTCGATTGACATAATGAGAGATGATATGTCACCGTAACGATAAGACTACTCTGAAAAATGGAAGAAGACGTGGCTCATAATATCAAAGCTAAGATTACTAGGGCTTTCAGTAATGTGTTCTTTCCAATTAAGATCATAGTCAAGCTGTGCTAAACATATACGCATGTGAATATGGTCAGTCATATGATTACAGGCTTTTATAATTACAACTACATTATGTAATCTTCTGAAGAAATTTTACAGACTGTAGTAGTAAGGCAGCCAAGCAGTAAAGAATGTAGAAAGGCACACAGAAATTGCTGTAAGTACTTAATGGTCAATAATAGCTTTGCTGTAGCTTTTTAAAGCTGTTTTATGGGGTCATATAGTGAGAACCCGATACTGTATTAAATTAAAAAAAAATATTAAAATGACTGACATGTCATTTCTTTTTATATCTATCAAGATTAACCATTCATTCCTAAAGCCTCCAAAATTATGTACAGTCTTAGGTTTATTCATCCATACAGAGCAGTGTTGGCATTCCTCATGGAGAGCATAGACATACTTTAAGTAAATGCATGGCCAATTTTAGAACATATCTGTCATTGATCCTTTGTGATATACTGTTACCAACATAGTTGAAATACAGCAAATTATAGCAATTACTATTATATTACAGCTATGACAGGTGAAATGAACACAAATTTTGAAAAGCATTTTATCCATCCATTTTGCCAAACGCTTTTAAAGAACTTTTATTGTCAGCCTGTGACCTTGCATAACATGATTGATTCCCTGAGAAATGAAAGATGTACATTTCCCCTGTCGTACTGCTGAGCCCTTTCAACTCCTATTACTGTCAGGGGAAGGCAAAGACTTCTGGTGCCTTCTATACAGTAGGTCCCACACGAAGTTCTTTGTAGTCCAAGTTGTGCAGTGTAGACCCAGGAAAAACCCCTTACCAGGTAAGGAATGTAAGGGATGTATGACTGCATCCCTGGGACTGATTTTCTGACTGTTTCTCTTTGCCGGATTCAACTTGCCATGAATGATGTCACTCCTACCTAAACTTTGCTTCACTCCAGCTGGTTATATTTATAACTGTTCTGTGCATGTTTACTTTCTTTTTAAACTAAAAGCTGGACTAGGCAGTATAATTCAGCTGCTTATCCTTTAGTAACTAGGAAGTATTGATGAATTTTTTTACTGTACGCTTTACAGGAAAAAAAGGAAAAGTTTTCCCTCTCAGATTGAAATTATAAAGAAGAAAACAGGGTTTCATATAAACCTTTAAATATAGGACCACAAGAAATTTAAAATGCAAGCTCATATTCCTCTGGTGAAAATAAAAACATTTTCAAGAGAAATCCCTTCCACATAAATAGAGAAAGATAATTTTGTCAAAATGAAGTAAAACCCATGCGGCAGATACAATGGTGTTTGCATACACTAGAAATTCTGGCCTGGAAAATACTGCACAAAGAGGGAAGTTAATATAACATTTTGCCCTGCATCACTCTCTACGCCCAAAATTCACACTAGAGAACTGTGGGGGGTGGAAGTAGGAGAGGGTGGGGGAGAGAGAATACACCTTTGTCAGAAAGATTAATTTGCAGAATCATCCTCTCAGGGATTTGGTCATAAATTTTCTGTTCCTCAATAAATTTTTGAAGAGTCTTATTTTAAATTTGTTTTGAGCATCAGTGCACCTGTTAAAATATTGCAGAGAAATAAGAAAAATATATATATACACTGGACTGTTGTATTTCATTATCTATTGTGTGATCATTTAAAATAGAAATGAGGTGCCACTAAAAAATGGAGTGCAACCATGTAATTTCCCAGCTTAATTTTTCCTGTTTCTTCTACTCATTGTCAGCCACGTATGTATGATATGCTATCGGGAGGCAAGAATAAAACGTATTTCAGAAAAAATCCACGTTAATTTTGTTTTCTTTTACAGAAGAACTTAATTTCACAGATTTCCAGCAACTCTGAAAGTGTTCGATCAGTAGAAAACCAGGTAAAGTTAATTAATGATTTCGATTTCAGAGCACCTTAGATTAACTGAAGCCAGTATATAGGGAGGAAATCTACTTTTCATTAATGACTCTTTTTATCTTTTCTATTATAAAATTACTCTAATTGACAGCACATATTTTCTAAACAGTCTTTATCATTAGATTAAAACTCTCGACGTTGTTCACATCTGGGTACATGAGCAAAAATAATTAAATTTAATAATAATGAAAAAAACACAGTAATCCATCATACTACTACTGTAGCATGAACAATGAAGTCTGAGTGGGTGCCAAATTAAAAAATGAATCCATAAAAATATGCCAATTACTATAACCGTAATAAAATTTCAGCTCCTGTTGAAATGAATATGAACCATAATTCCCTCTCTCAGTTTCACTGGGGTCTTCTGATTTCAAATTGCATCTAAACATGTATTTAAGGTGACTAACATTGCACATTAGCTTTAGAAATCGCATATAACACTGTAGCCCTGACTGAAAAACATCTCCAGGACTCTTCAATTTAAATTTCTTCCATTCTCTGTGCTATTGCCTCAGCTTCACCCCAGCATTCAGTATGATTTGAACTACTTTTTCCAAACTCATCGTTCATATGTTGGCAGCTTTCTAAGCTAAGCACAGTGTGGTTCTCATTCTTCAGACACTACTTTTTGCATTCCTCTTATCTTTCTGTACTAAATGTTGTCATTTATCAGGTTTATAAACCTGTTTGAAGAGTAAATAGGGAGCTCTGAACATTCAGAATTTTTGTGTGTGTCCTGTGAAAGGTATTGTTCAACAAATAAACATCTCCTTTTTTCACAGTTAAAATGGATTGCCATTGTAACAACCCAGAAAGGCGTTGTGTAAACGTTGTTTCAGCAGTGCACATGCATGCATCAATGTCATGTTTGTTTCACCTTTTTCCATACACAAGAAGATAGCGTGCCTTGGTAGACACACTTCTTTAAAGACTCGGTATGGTCAGTTCGTGAGATCGTTAGTAATCCATGTGTAAAGGGACCTCAGAAGGTCTTCAGTCAAACTTTCTCCTCAAAGCAGGGTCAGCTATGGGGTCATGCTACTTTGCTCAGGACTTTTTGCAGCTGGGTTTTGAAAACCTCCAAGAGTGGAGCCTCCATAAGCGCTCTAGGCAGCCTGCTGCACTGTTGTGCTTTCCTCACGGGAAAAGCCTTTGTCACCAGCCTAAATGTCTCTGGTTTAACATTATGTCTGTTGTCTCTCATCTTCTGACCACACACCACTGACAAAAGTCTAGATCTGTTCATAATCTTGTTGTACTGGCAGGCTGCTGTTAGATCCCCCCAAAGCCATGCCTTCTCCAGGCTGAACAAACCCAGCTCCCTCAGCCCTTCCTCGCAGGGCAAGTACTCCAGACACTTAGCTCTTGGTGTCCTCTGCAGAACTTGCTCCAGCTTATCAGCATGTTTCCTGTGTTGGGCAACACAAAACTGGGAATATTCTTTCTCTCAACTGATTGGCCACGCTCTTGTTAGTACAGCCCCAAATGCTGTTGTCTGTCCCTGCTGCCAGGGCACACTGCTGGCTCACGCTCAGTTTGCTGCCTACCAGGACCCACAGGGCCTTTCACACAAAGCTGCTTCCCTGATGCTCAGCCCCAGCATGGTTTGTTACAAGGAGCTCTTCCTCCTCAGGTACAGGATTTTGCATTTGTCCTCACTGAATATCATGACGTTCAGTTAGACCCATTGTCCCAACCCATTTAGATCACTCTGAAATATTTAAATTGATAAAGTGCCTTCCCTTGTCTCCTCATTCCAGGGCAGATGCCCTGCACTTCCTTCTGGCCTCCAGGTAGAACATGATGCATTAACCACAGCCAAAACTAATCTTGTCCAGGCGTCTAGGCCGTAATGTCACAACTTGTACAAGAAGACTGTGTCATAAGCAAAGCTTTGCTGGAGCTGAATGACATCCACTGCTCTCTCCTTGCTCTCAAATCCAGCCATTTTACGAAAGAGGGGAATCAGGTTTACCTTTGGTAAATCCACGCTGACTCTTCACAATCATCTGATTATCCTTCATCTGCTCAAAAATGTGTGCCAAGAGGACACTCGGTGATTTTCCCAGAGGTAGTACTTTGCAATTCCC
This sequence comes from Buceros rhinoceros silvestris, assembly GCF_000710305.1. Lineage (NCBI taxonomy): Eukaryota > Metazoa > Chordata > Aves > Bucerotiformes > Bucerotidae > Buceros > Buceros rhinoceros. The sequence goes on from NW_010431913.1 coordinate 22,811, forward strand.
CAACAAAATTTCCTTTGTTGCAGGAAGTTCATTGTCAACACATCCTCCAGTGAATACTCTTCTCATCTCCATGCTTCAGTAAGGATGGTACTCAGTTGTGCTAGTGTGATGATCCTGAAGAGAACAGCGATTCATTTTCTTAGGATAAACCTATCGTAGTGAATATTTCTTTAGTTTTACTTGTTTTTACTTTGACATATGTTAAAAAGAGATATTTCTCAGACATTGTAAGACTGTCTTCTTGTCATTTTCTAGAGATTACAGATACCCTAGTTTACGCCTATAAGTAAGCCAAGCTGAAATAGAATTTTCAGTTTTCCCTTCACTGCATGCAAAATTTACTTTTCTGCAGTAATGTACCAGCCAGGTGTACATGAGCAAGTTTCATGAATGTTCATATTATGGACATCAGTTATAAATATCACTTTTTTTTTACTGTAGTTATGGACAATATAAATTAACTTTTTTCCTTTTCTTTTTTTTTAATTTATCAGCATTCCCATGGTGCCCCAGTAAAACTGTCTATAGATATTTATGTCTTTCACCTTTAAAAGAATGTTCTCTGGAAAAAGACTGTTTTTTCCAGCAGTATGAAAATTGGTAAGGTGCTTTTTAGTATATTACCTAAAAAACTCAAGTGTCTTGCTTAGGAAACAAAATATAGTGATACCAGGTTGACAAAATAAATAGCTGTGTGAATAGAAGCCAAGTCATTAGGCTTCTACTGATCAATAGGCCTGAAATATATATCCATGAACTTTACAAGTGCATCTTCAAGAACCTGCCTACAGCACTTGCAGAGTGCATTAGAAACAGACTGTTTCCACAGATATGTTAATGTTTCTGAAAATATTTGGTGTGCTTAAAGGTGTGTAGAAACAAAGTTAGTAATTACAATATTTACACACTAGAAATAAAACTATAATTGTTCTGAGACTATTCTCTAAATGGGCAGATTGTGTTGGTACAGTCCCCCTGTCACTCGAAGCCCACTCAAGACCTGAGGCTCCTCTGTTTCCTACTTTACAAACCAGCCCAGGGTGAATCAGGTTCGGATTGTGAAGGACAGCAAAACAGAGCGCTAAGGCGCCTCCTTGGTGCATTGGGCCTGACTTTCCCAGCCCTGTACTGCTCTCCCTTCCGCTTGGAGACGGTTATCACCTGATGCACAACGGTTACCAGCCTGGTACATCTGTACTTGAGTCGAGGCCGGCAGCGGGGTGATGCCAAACATCAGAAATCAACAAGTTCTGGGGCTGTGCAGAAAATAGCAGAATATTTCAACATCTAAGGTGGAGTAGAGTGGGAAAATACCTGGTGAAAGTCAGTCATCTCTGACCCTATAAATAGTGATCCTAGAGAGAGACATTTGAGCCCTCCTGGACCGCAGAAGGGCGGGTCCAGCACCTCCTCTGAGTCGGGACACCTCTCAGGTACAAACTGTGTGAAAGTGCAGGGCGAAGACAGCCTTCTCGAGACTCCGTAACTGTCTGTTGAGATTGTCAGAGCATTGCGAGTATTTTCTCTCAACTCAGGAAGGGAATTTTAACCGTAGGCTGGTCTCTCTTTCATCTGCCTCTCCAACAAGTGAGGATGGGTTTATGTTTCACTGGATCCAAACAACTCTTTATATCTGTGTACGTGTTTTGTGGTTCTGTCTATGCACGTGCACAGACATATACACATACACAGATAAAAAGGATATCCTGCAGTAAGTTAGTATGAAGCTTGTCATCATCAGATCTGTAACTAAGTCGCTATTTTGATTGTAACGTATTTGATTGAGTCACCTTGTTAATTTTAAATTGGTTAGTGATTAAGATATGCTAAAAACACAAACCCTTTGACCTACCCCTCACCATTAATAAGTCTTAGATTGCTGCCTAATCACAACCTCCTTGATATTTTCTCCTGTGACAAAAGAATATTTATATAAACACCAGGAGTTTTCTCCATTTTTTTTCTTGAACTAAAACTTTTAGTGCTAAGAAAGGAAGGTAGAAGTCCTTTGTCACTATGTTGATCATATCAGAATATGATCTGTGTGGCAAAATGTTGCAACTCTGAAATATATGGACAGCATATTAGAACATTTCATTATTCATTTATTTAGAAATAGTAACCCTGCAAACCATTGTAGGTAGTTGTTTTTTTCATAATTTATGTAACATCCCAATGATATTTTCTTGTAAGAGGCATGAAAAAAGAACTTTTCAATCAAATGGCAAAAAAAAAAAGGTACTTTATCTTTCAGCTGTCTTTGATGACTATATTAATTTTTTAACGGAAAATTGCAGAGTATCTGACCCAGCTTATTGGCAGATGGATGCACTCATCATTAATTCATGCCTGAATTTATTCAGTTCATAATTGTGGGAGATTCTGCCTTCACAAATTTTTAGGTTCAGTTATACAAATTAGTCACAGTAAAGGCAACAGAAAACAGTGAGCAAAATAGGACCTCTAAGTAAAGATGGAGGCTATATCATATAATTTCAGTGATCTAAAACCAGTGGCTAGGTTAAGCCATTATTTAACCTCCCTCTACTGTCAGTCATGTGGCTCAGATGCTTCCTGAGGATGATTAACGTTCCTCTTTTTAGGAAGTTTTTCATCCCACCAGTTCTCCATACTGGCAACAGAGGAAGCAAAACCACCCAGGTTAGCTGGAATGCAGAGATTTTCAGATGTCTTGTGTGAGGGGGAATTCATGTCACATAATCTTTGAAAGGTTGTCACAGGATATCTAGGATGGTGGTGGAGTGGCCAGGAGGAAAGGTGGCCTTCTGGACCTTATACTGTAGATGGCACCACTTTTACACAGTAACAGAAGTCTGCAGTTTCTTGGTAAACATCCTTGTCAGCAGAAACCAAGATGCTCCCAGGCTGTGGGACTTGGCAGGGAAAGCATGCTTAAGGTCAAATAAATTTTGGATGCTCAGGTCATGAGAGTATGATGAGACTCAGACAACGCAGCATCAATCATCATGCTGAAGACAAGAATCTAGGTCAAATTCAATTATCTGCAGTGGGTAAAAGGGCTGCAAGCTCTGAGAAGATTGGAGAACCTTTAATACCCTAGAGTTTCAGGATAAGCAGACATGTTTTCTGTATGGTTGAAAAGTAATGGACGGATAAGAAATAAATCCCTACGGTACCTTGATACAGGCAATTGGTTGTAGAGCAAAAGCAGTATGGAATCATTCCATGCTAACCAACAAATTCCAAAAACAGGAAAAAAAATTATAAATATCCAATAAACATGAACAATAACGACAAAAAATTGCAGCTATAGGACAAAGAAAAACCTTCCTATTCCCTAATGAGAAACTCCAATTGTAGGATCAACCACAATTAAGACAAGAAAAAAATAAAATTATATCTTACAGGTACTAAATATTATCTATAACATCTGATATTTTTTTTCCCCCGTGGTAATGCCTTAGGTACACAACTTTCAGAGTACATTTAAAGCAAATGTAGTCTCAGTTCTTACAAGAGCAAGGACCAAGGGACACCAATTTTTCATGGTGATACCAGAAATCTCCAGGGGCGATTCCAGAAATCTACAAAAGGCTGCATATCATCCCAACCTGTCATCTGCAGTTAAGGAAGGCAAGCTGAAATCTTTTAGTATGTCGTGCTGTTGCATTGCTGAAGTCTGGGGAAAGACGTCAGGAAGAATAAACCCAACTACACTGACCTAAGCCAGCTGAAGATTTCAAAGAGGAACTTCCTGTCAAAGAAATACATCTTCCTTTATCCCCTTGCATTATCAGGAGCATTTTAGAAGTACTTTGGTCATCCTGCAGAATATGAGAAACTACTTGCAGCCCATTGGAAATGACTCCTCAAGGACTGCAAGGCACAGGTCCCCTGATTTTTTTAGGTGGTTAGTTCTTCTAGCAGTTGATGGGAACCAGGGACCTAAACACAGGCCATAGTCCTAAATAGCTTTGTATATTGAGCCACATGTACTTACACTCACCAAAGGCAGTCAGCAAAGCCGTGTAATATTAAGGAGAATTACACTGCAGCAGCTATGCAAATGGTTGCAGACAGTCCATCTGCTGTTGTGGTTTAATACAAATATGGTGCAAGACTTTCGAGTGACTTCAGATGTGAAAATATTACAAACATTAAAAAGATTATTACAATACTAAAAATTATGAAATTATTAAAATTATAACAAAGATATTA
>NW_010431913.1:27081-27840 GCF_000710305.1 Buceros rhinoceros silvestris
TATTAATTAATAAAAATATTAAGAACATTCAGCGGTTTACATGTTACTGCTTTTGACAGCTCTCGAGGAAGTTTGAGGTTAACAAATGTGACTCCCATCTACACAAAGGCCTGGAAGAATGATCCAGAAAACTACAGGCCCGTCAGTCTGACCTTCATGTCAGGGAGGTTATTGAGCTGTTCATCTTGGGTGACATCATGTGGCGCATACAGGACAACCGGGTGATCAGGCCCAGTCAGCATGGGTTTATGAAAGTCACGTCCTGTTTGACTAGCTTGAGCTCCTTCTATGGCAAGGTGACCCACTTAATGGAAGAATGAAAGGATGTGGATGTTGTCTACTTGGAGTTTAGTAAAGCCTTTGACACTGGTTCCCACAGGCGGTTTACATGTTACTGCTTTTGACAGCTCTCGAGGAAGTTTGAGGTTAACAAATGTGACTCCCATCTACACAAAGGCCTGGAAGAATGATCCAGAAAACTACAGGCCCGTCAGTCTGACCTTCATGTCAGGGAGGTTATTGAGCTGTTCATCTTGGGTGACATCATGTGGCGCATACAGGACAACCGGGTGATCAGGCCCAGTCAGCATGGGTTTATGAAAGTCACGTCCTGTTTGACTAGCTTGAGCTCCTTCTATGGCAAGGTGACCCACTTAATGGAAGAATGAAAGGATGTGGATGTTGTCTACTTGGAGTTTAGTAAAGCCTTTGACACTGGTTCCCACAGCATCTTTCTAGAGAAACTGGCTGGTCATGGGT
>NW_010431913.1:28021-50720 GCF_000710305.1 Buceros rhinoceros silvestris
AATGAGAGGATCGAGTGCACCCTCAGTCAGTTTGCAGATGACACCAAGTTAGGTGGGAGTGTTGATCTGCTTGAAGGTCGGGAGGCTCTACAGAGGGATATGGACATGCTGGATCAATGGGCCAAGGCCAGTGGGCTGAGATTCAATAAAGTCTAATGCCGAGTTCTGCACTTGGGTCAAAATAACCACCCTGTGCAATGCTACAGGCTTGGGGAAGAGTGGCTGGAAAGCTGTCTGGCAAAAAAGGGCCTGGGGGTGTTAGTCAATACCCAGCTGAATAGGAGCCAGCAGTGTGCCCAGGTGGCCAAGAAGGCCAATGGCATCCTGGCTTGAATCAGAAATAGTGTGGCCAGCAGGAGGAGGGAAGTGACTGTTCCCCTGTACTTGACACTGGTGAGGCCACACCTTGAATACTGTGTCCAGTTTTGGGCCTCTCACTTCAAGAAGGACATTGAGATGCTGGTGCTTGTTCAGAGGATGGTAACAAGCTGGTGAAGAGTTTAGAGAACAAGTCTTATGAGGAGCAGCTGAGGAAAATGGGGTTGTGTAGTCTGGGAAAAAGGAGGCTCAGGGGAGACCTTATTGATCTCTACAGCTACCTAAAAGGAGGTTGTAGAGAGGTGGGGTTTGGTCTCTTCTCCCATGTGACAAGTGACAGGATGAGAGAAAATGGCCTTAAACTGCTGCAGGAGAGATCTAGGTTAGATATCAGGAAGAACTTCTTTACAGAAAGGGTTGTGAAGCACAGGAACAGGCTGCCCAGGGAGGTGGTCGACTCCCCATCCGTAGAGGTGTTTAAGAGACATGTAGATGTGGTGCTGAGGCACATGGTTTAGGGACCATGGTAATGCAGGGTGAACAGTTGGACTCAATGATCTTAAAGGTCTCTTCTAACCAGATGATTCTGTAATTCTATGATTCTGAGGCCAAAATCAAAAATATGATAACAGCGTATCACTATAGCTCAGGCTTCTGATATATTCTTGTCAGTATACATAGTAAACACTTCCGCAGGATTCCACTTTTCAGTAGGTGGGGAGATCATATCGCTCTCTACAACTACCTGAGAGGAGGTTGTAGTGAGGTGGGTGCCGGTCTCTTCTCCCAAGAAACAGGAAATAGGACAAGTGGAAATGGCCTCAGGTAGCACCAGAGGAGGTTTAGATTGCACATAGGAAAAACTTCTTCACCAAAAGGGTGGTAAAGCACTGGAACAGGCTGCCCAGGGAAGTGGTGGACTCCCCATCCCTGGAGGTATTTAAAAGACGTGTAGATGTGGTGCTGAGGGACAAGGTTTAGCAGTGATTTGGCTGTGCTGGGTTAATAGTTGGACTCAATGATCTTAAAGGTCTTTTCCAACCTAAACAGTTCTATGATTCTATGATTCTGTGTTAATCCTGTACTACACTTTTGCTAGCTCAGTCTTCCTCAGATCTGCACAAATTATTTCCACTAATTATAAAATGTTAACAGCTTACTGAAAACAGTATGTATTAGATAACACCTATATAGAAAGAGAATAAATCTGAAAACATTGCAAAGTCATAGAGAAATAAGAATCTATAAAAAAACTTCAGTTATGCAAGGTTTGACTTTATAATGAAATGCAGGTTGTCATATTTAAGGCTCTTCTGAAGTTAAGTTGAAATTAATTATATTTAATTGTTCAGGGTAGCAAAATTTCTCCTCATATCTGTTTTACACTTCAAACTCAGTATATCATTGAATCAGAATAATCACCGCAGCATTACCACAGTCAAAGCAAAATTTAGTTAATTGATGTGCTTAGGAGTCATTGCAAGGAAAAGCTTCCTATTGTTTTAAGTCCTCCCTTTCATTTTAAAAAGCATAAAACCAATTCCATCTTTGTTTGCCAAGAAAACTATAAAAATTTAACCAAGTACAGACAACCCTGTCCAACTCTTCTGAAAGCATTGAGTAATTCTCTGACCTGTGAAGTTTCTTGTAGATGTTCATGGGCTATTAATGACGAACCATATTGCATCAGAAGAAGGAAACCCAACTCACGTTACCTACTTCACAGTAGCTCCAAGGGAATTGTACTGCTTGACTGATGTAGAACTGAGGAAGCATGAAGCTTAGGTTTGAACAGAAGACAAAATAATGACTCTTTATTCTTGTGAAACCAGCATTAACTTTGACAAAAAGTCAGAATGGTCCTTTCATATCGTACTCAAAACAGAATAGTGCCCTGGTATCATAATTTGATGGTGTTTCCATGTTTCTCTGACCAGGATCAAATAAGACTGCCAAGAGCAGAACTATCGTTAACTCTTTCTGGAACAAATGGTCTGAAGTTTCTATAAGTTTTTTTTCAGTTTTAAAAGATCTGGACAAAAAAACCTAAAAACAAAACAACAAAGCCATGCAACTCCATTTCTTACACACATAATTGTCACCAGTGGTATCTGCAACAAACTGGGGGGATGGGTATGGGTAAAGAAGCTCTTCTTCTCACAATGCTCTTCCCATGTTTGATTGTTATGGCATTACTTCATCAGTCACTATCCAAGACTTGAAACCTGCAAGAATCAAGTTTGGTCGAGAAAACAGTAATTGGTTCAAATAAATAATTTTGGAAGTAATTAGCAAAAAAATTCAGTTGCAGCTTGACATTTGCTCAATTCCTGCTGTCAGTGCAATGGCACAGGAAAGATTTCAATGATAAACTAAAATAAAAAATGCTGATTGTCACAAAACTGTTTAAAAACCATTGAGGTCTGAAGGAATGAGAGAAATCAGGAATTGCATGTTCTCAGACCATGGAAGTTTGAGGATAAGTACGACCTGCCTGAACCAGCAAAAAATGGATTGAGAATTTCAGTGCTGCAAAAAGTTGCTTTTTCCCCCTTAAATTTCTGTAAATTCACTTTGGATGAAGTAGATCCTGAAGCTATCTTTTTTCCTTCTGGACACAAGCTTCTGGATGCAAGTCAACTCACTAACAGCCAGATCTGATAGGTCAAATGGAATGAAACTTGACCTATTGATGGGATGTCATGTTGCTCTTCTTTAACTAATACATCCCTCTTTACCTCTCTCTTCTGTTCACTCTCTCCACATCAGATGTCTTTTCTTTCCATCGAATATCTCTGCCCTCACAATCCTTCCTTTCTAGAGTGAATAGATGAAGCTCTTAAGCACAAATAAGGCTTATTTTCCAGCATGTGAATTATTGGTGTTCTTTACACTGTTAGTAGCTCCAAAGAAAAGGCTCTAAAAATGATCTCATCACTGTTACTGATGAGCTAAGGAATCTCGGTACATGTTTAAGATCACCTCTTCAATTGCACCAGTCATTTCCACCGTAGGCACTCAAAGATTAAACTAATCAGTTGTCTATGAAAATTTTTAATGTATTCCTGAGTCATTACTTCTCAAGAATTTCCCACCCTGATATTACAGGCAGTTTGTGTGCCTCGTTCTGAAATATGCTGCCTGGCTGATCCACAGCCTAACGTCACTGTTCCACAACACATACGCTCATTTCTTCATCAGCAGGGAGAAACAAACATTTCTTTCTGCTTTCAAAACTAGGTCTAGAGACTTGTTATGGATATTTTTGTGCAAAGATTTGCTTATCTAAGGTGATTCAATGATAAGAGCTTCTGTTCAGAGGGAAACAATCCCAGGTGAGCTTCATTCCTTCACTGTAGCTTTACTAATGCTGTAAAGCAGCAGGGTTCCATATTTAATTTCTGTAGCTGTTTACGGTTTTATCTTTAACTTCAAAAAACATAAACAACCTCTTGTCCTATCTATTTGCAAATTCTCGTGGGATTATTTCTTTGGGCCATATATGTATGTATATAAATTAAGCTTTTTCAGTCAGAAAGTTTATTTTATATATTTTTTTCTCCAAAATGATGTAACTTGCCAATCCTGATTGTACATTCAGTTTTTTTTTTTCAATTCTTTACCCTTTGTACATCTTTTAAAACTGTTGCTGTGTAACTGTGGTTGTCTTGCAGACCTGAATTTTTAATTATACGTTTAATTAGACATTTAACTCAATGTTCTTTTAAGACGAATGAGTTGTGTTGCCACAGCACTGTTACTTAGCAAGCGTTTATGCTTTTCCTCATGAAAGCAGAACTTAGTACCTAAATAGAGCTCTCCACCTACAAATAGTTACACAAATGTTAATTAATTAATCCATACAGTATTCTGTAAAGAAGGTAAGTAACATTGTCTCGACTGCAATTTCAAATTCAAACCCTGTAACTGATCTGTCTAAACCAAGGAATCAGCACAATGTAGGCGTAAGTGGACATCTCTGTTGTGCTCTGATTATTAGATCACTTGCAATTACAACAGCTGCATCTGTCTTTTATTATACGTCTTTTCCAAGGTTTTAAAACAAGACTTTCTTTGAATTTTAACAAATATTTAGTTAGATATAAGGTAAAATTATGAAATGTAATACAATTTAAAATTATTAACATAAAATTAAAATATACCCTTGTAATAAAATATAAAACCCTTGTAATAAAATACTGCTACTTTTAAGGCAAATTTCTTGGATTTTTAACAATAACTAGTAATATATTTCCCCAAACACAGTTCCTGCTTTCATAAATCCCTAATTTAGATCCTTGAGAAATCAGTAAGAACAGCTTAATGTGGTGCGCAGTCTGCAGCACTATGTCTGCTTTAAGTCAAGGTCTTGCTAAAAGGATTGGGAGTCTTATGCAGTATCACAAACCTTTTCTCAGAAAGATCGACATTTATTAATTTTAAAGAAACTGCTTGACAAGATAGCTGTCTAACAGCTGTGAGAAAGAAAGGAAGGATTACAGCTGAGGCATGTTTCCCGCCACCCCCCCAACCCCACCCCCCCGCCTCACTTCTGCTCCTCCCAGCTATTCACTACACTGGGAAACATTTCGGAATTAAACATGGCTTCTTTAATACCATTTTGACTGGTTTCTGAAGTTCCAATATTTTTGTTAGGGTAAGGTGGGGTGGCTTGTTTGGATTGGTAACCCCCTGACTGTTCAGACAAAACTATATCCCCTGCTGAGAGTGCCACAGGAGGTGGAACTCTGCCTGTCACTTAGAATTGCCTTATAGAAAAGTAAATATTAAGGTTTAAAATGTAGATGTTTCTATGATACCTACTTTACACAGAAAAATGGAGTCTCTGATAGTAGCGAAACACAAACGTTAGCTTTTTCTGACTATTTTCATCAGATATAGTATCCACAACAGCTGAGGCACTCTTTGCAAAACAAATGGCTTAGGACATATGGCATTAAGTGACTTTTGGCAAACCTATAGAGGAAAGCATATGGCATACGATAACCTTGAAGGAAGAAATGTCTCCTTGTATCCTGAAAAATTATATGACAAACTGATCTCTGAACCCATTTCTTATCAGAAACTTGAAAAATTGTGTTGCTTACCTAGTACAAATTTAAAGTTTTTTTCATGTTTATTTTTCTACCCAATTGTGATTGCTAATTATGTCTAACTGGCAAACTGAGATTTTTTTTTTTAGTAGTGAGACTAATACATGGGCATGCAAATATGAGGAACCACCTTGTCACTCACAGCTACTACCTTGTTTTATATTTACCTGTCAGATGAGGGTATTAGAGCAACTCACATACCTTAAGTAAGACATGTTACATGTAACAAGGCACGCTAAAATTGTATGTGTCCAAGGAGGATATCATATGAAAAGTATGAACAGTAACCTTTTTGGTTATAGGTAAATTCAGAAATGCCATCAGTTTCCAAACAGCGAAAAAAAATTAAGAAAGAAAATGCTATCTGTCTCCTAGGCTGTGTAAATATTACTTTAACAGCGTTTTCTGGCTTTTTTCTTTTCTATTTTCTGTGGTAATTGTATATAAAGATAGGTTGTTCCTATGCATAGATTTCTGAACTCAAATCATTCCATATGACACAACATCATTAATCAGGATTATAATTTCAGCAGTAGTGGACTAGGTGTATGCAGACTGGTTTACCATGAATATTTTATGCTACACAGACTTGCTGCAAATGCCATAATAAATTAGTTACCAAAATTGTAAATAAATCTTTTTTTTCTAATCTTCTATCATTTTTTTTTTCTCTCAGACAGATTTTCCAAGGCAAGGACATCAGTTTGATGTGTAGTCATAAAACAAAAAGTGTGTTATTAACAGTTTCAAGCCATACGTAGTAAGGCTATTAATTTTATGATGGAATATCCATTTTTCATTATCAACAGACCTCAAATAAAAATAAAATCTTATTTTCCCTAAAATCAAAATAAATTAAAGATATATTCTTGGCTTACTCAAGTTTAAAGATGGGTTTTGATGGATCAGGGATGAATATTCGGCATCCTGCAGTTTGTAAATCTAAAAATAACCAGAAATCAGTCTCTGCATCTCCCTAATCTTCATCAGAATAATTTCATAATCTGTCTCGGAATGGCACTGGAAGTGTTTCTATTGTCCAGAATGACTCTTTGCATTGCCAGAATAGCCAACGTTCAGGTAAGCATATAAAATTTCTGTCTCAATTTTGCAATCAAAACCATGCCTGATTTAACTCTTTGTGGAATTACAGCTGAGAGGATTTTTTTCTTTTCCTTTCTTGATGCAGCACTTCCAAATATCATAAACGTGCCCACTAGTAACTCCAGCCAACTGACGTAAAATGAAGACCACAGAGTAGAATTTTCTGCAGTCCATGGGACTTTGCGAAGTTCTGTCTGAAGCTGGATATAAGAAACCTGACAACACCTGCACTGATAATTATTTGGGAAATTTCAGTTGCTTTCATGGTGAATTTGTTTCTTATAATCAAGGCTATCTAAAATTAGTCATTGTGCGGGTTTTGACTGGGGAAGAGTTAATTTTTTTCATGGCAGCTAGTATGAGGCTGTGTTTTGGATTTCTGCTGACAGCAGTGTTGATAATACAGAGATGCTTTTGTTATGGCTGAGCAGTGCTCGCACAGAGTCAAGGCCTTTTCTGCTTCGCACTGAGTAGACCGGGGGTGCACAAGATGCTGGGAAAAGACATAGCTGGGACTGCTGACCCCAATTGACCAAAGAGATATTCCATACCATATGACGTCATGCTCAGCAATAATACCAGGGGAAAGGTTGGCCGGAGTGGGCATTGAGGGGGAGGGCACTGCTTGGGGATTGGCTGGGGCATCAGTTGGCTAGTGGTGAGAATTATTCTCATTTCCATAATTGTCTTTCTTGCATTTTATTTACCTGTCTTTGTTATTTTACTTTTATTTACAATTAATTATTTTTATTTTATTTGAATTATTAAATTGATGTTCTTATCTCAATCAATATGTTTTGTCGCTTTTACACTTTTAATTCTCTCTCCCCACCCCCCTGGGAAGCGGAGTGAGAGAGCGGCTGTTTGGTGCTTAGTTGCTGGTTGGGGGTAAACCCTGACAGTCACATATTCTAACCATTCATTTAAACTTTTCTTTCAATCAGTATATAAAAAGGGAAGACTCCAGAACCCAAATCATTTGACCTAAGAATTTTTTTGTAAGGTAGATTTGGCAGCAGCCAAATTTAAAAAAATTGAAAATTAGGGCCAGACACAACTTCTGGATGGATAAAACTATGTCAATTGAATCTCTTAAAGTATGATCTAATCGTCAAAGAATGACTTCTAAGAGCTTCAAAGGCTAAGTCTGCCTTTGACCTTCAGGGCTAATAGAACAAATCTGATCCCATGTCCATAAAGCCAACAAGAGCCATACATGTGCCTTTAGTGGGCTCTTGGTTTGGGGCTGTACTATGGTACTTGTAAGCTGTTGAGAAAATGAGGAACACCCTCAGACTCTAAGGATGCTAATGAGGGCCAAAGGTCATAATTATCTTTCAGGTCAGAGCTGCATAGACTGAAGGAAATGAAAGCATTTCTTCTCAAAGACTGTCCTAGTTGATATGCTGTGCATTTCCATGGCCTCTCTACATCACTAGGAAATGTGTCTTAAATTTAAATAGAAACCAAATTTCAGTGCAGGCATCTAACTGACCAGATTCACGTGCATATAATCTAGGAGATAACATAAAGAGTCATCAGATTGTTTTGATCCTATTTGGGATGTTTAATGACAAGTTCAAGCTGTAGAACATGTACTGGTATTCTTGCAATGAACACCTTATGAACGGATTTAATAAAAATTAAAATGAAACAATCATAAGTTCAAATTTATTTTCATTAGATTAATATAATTTTCAATTATTCATTAAATGTAATTAAAAAAAAACATACTCTTCAAGCTCCAACTGTATTTTGTACCCTGATGATTTTATAATTACAAGTGAAAATGATTCTAACAGGAAGGAAACTGTTTGCAGAAAGGTGTTAAAATTGATTTTTGTTAGAGAACACCAAATACATTTTAATAAAGCAGTCAGACTCAGATTGGACAAAAGATCTGTAACAAGTACATTGAAAGATTAGCTTGCATCCTCCAAAAATAAACTCCTTGTGTTGATTTTAATTATGAACTGACATCATTAAAATGAAATGACCCTACGAGCTCTTGATTCAGATCATGCATACTTTATATGAAATTTCATATTCCTGCTAATGCATTGCAAATAATTACCTTATTCAACTGCTCAGAGGTTAAACAGACTTTTTAATACTTCATAAAGAAAAATAAGCACCATCATGTAGACCCAAGTTTTTACAGAAGAAATTATCTTCTGCTTTCTCTTCCCAATTCTCCCTACAAGTTCATGCCTTTTAAATGGAAATTACTTGCAGATCTTCTGTGGAGAAGAAATTTAGATAAATATAATTTGTATGTTAAAGTGTTTCTCTTTTTCCTTTCTGTTGCAAATCTACCTACCAGATTACCTGCCCACCCGTATCTATCATTGATCACACTCTAGTTCATGTACAATTACAGCTGGTGCTCCTGACTGTCAGTTGCAGCTGAAGAAGCCGCACCAGCAGAAGCTGGGAGCACACAGAGCACCCAGAAAGACCAGTGAGCAAAAGATGTCTCCACCTTTGAACTCTCCAGGTACTGAGATGCTTTTTTTCAGACTGTTCCCAAGGTGACCTGGCAAGAGACTAAATTGTGCTGCTGGACAGCCATAGCAGAGGATGGCTGCACAGCAGTGCTGGCAGTATGCTGTGTCTCCTCTGCCCCATAGCACTGGGGTTGGGGGTCAGTGCTGCTGCTCCATCACTTTGCTTCTGCATCCGTGAGATCTCCCTGTGTGTGTGCACGCTTCCATCACAGCAAGCTGCAGAACTTCACTGAGTTGCCCGGAGAAGGAGGAGAAGACTGGCCCGCTCATTTGTTCTTCTGATAGTGTGGTTCACACTCTATTTATGTTTTTTCATGGTGTGCCCACAATTACATAAACAGTACATGCTAACTTTCTAATTATGTAACATTGAATATTAATTGATACGGTAAACTATCTATAGCGCCTTCAATGCCCCAGGCCTTAGAGAGGATGACATCTACTAATACACACAGGAGCACTATATCTGCAGCCTGGTATGTCAAATTATGATAAGGTCTCATTTTAAAAACTGATTTCTGTGTATAAGGCTGTGAATGGGCTGTGAAGAAGAGAGGACAGACACCTTTAAAGTTAACAGATTTGGAAGCAGCAAGGCAACTCACATAATTTTCCATTGGCTCAAGTTAAAACCGCATTTTTTATGACATTTTTCAATAACGCTTTTAAATATGCATACTTTATAAAATGAAATAATCACTGCATGAATCACATGAAATGATTTGTAACTGTTTTGAAATAAAATGATCCCCCAATTGGTTTGTGCCTGTTGTTTGCCCTTTCTCTGCAGTTATTCTACAGTAACTCACTTAAAATCCAGAAAGAAGAATTGACTCTTAGTGTGAATTTCATTGTTTTTAAATACATTTATAGTTATTGGAACTGGTGTTTTGTGCAAATTACATTTATTACTTTCTTAAATAACCTTAGCAGAGAAATAACATTCACCACTTGATAAAATGTTTGACATTTTGAAAGGTAGGAGCTCTGTTCTATCATAAATAACACCCTTAAGGTCAGGATAATACTATTCAAATCAAGACAAAGCAAAAGGGTTGGACCAAAAAAAAAAACCAATCATCACCTCCATTCAAGGTGAAACAAAAAACAGTTGACTGGAAAAATCTTTCCAATGCTTGTGTTAGCAATAACGTCTTCCAGAGGAGATTTGTCTGTGATGGTGGGGATCAAATCACCTGTCAGGTTTCTGAAGGGACACATCTATCAGATTTGACACACTGCTGATTGCTCCATTAAATCACCACTGCGGTCCTGATTCATCTCATCTCACCTAAAAATTTTTTTGGAGGAGGCTTGAGATGGCAAACTCTTTTACAAATTTTCTGATTGAAGGCTTTTCAAATAAATATGTGATTTTGATGGGACTAGTCTAATGGATAATAAAACTCTATCTTAATAACAAGATATTTTAGAACATACAGTTTTATCCTATGAAGTATAGTGAACCACCACATGCACTTGACCTTTTCCTTTTTTTTCTTTTTCTTTCTCTTTTTCTTTCTCTTTTTCTTTTTCTTTTTCTTTCTCTTTTTCTTTTTCTGCTTCTTTTTCTTTTTCTTTTTCTGCTTCTTTTTCTTTTTCTGCTTCTTTTTCTTTTTCTTTCTCTGCTTATTTTTCTTTGCTTTCTTTTTGCTGTCTCCCATTCCCCTTTTCTCTTCCCCTTCCCCTTTTCTCTTCCCCTTTCCCTTCTCCATCTCACCTCTGCTTTCTCTTTTTTTTTCCTCCATTAAAAGCTACACAGAGTATTCGAAAAATCAAACTTCTTGTCCTAAAGTTCTCTACTAACATTTAGGTCAATTAAAAAGAAGGAAAAAAAATCAAACAACTCTGGAAAGCAATAGAGGTTTTAGAATGCATCTTTTTCCTCTGACAAAGTAGCTCTGAGACAAGTATCATATGAGTCCATTATATTCCTGGATTTTCTATTAATATGTTGTGTGTGCTTTTGGAGCTTTGGATGTATAAATATTTGAACAATCTAAATAAATGAATACAGTCAATTATCACTACTTTAAATATTTCTCCCTTGGTTTTGCATATAGGGATATTGTAGTCTCAAATCCATATTTGAACAGATTATACTCAAACTTGATGTGACACCGGGAAGATGGCTTAGAGTAGGCATAACTTTTGCACCCATTAAATGTAAACTTGAGAGCAAGGCTGTGACTCAGCAACTTCTGGAGTTGAAGTTCTTTGTAAAAAACCCTTCTGGTGATATTTCAGCATGCTTCCTCTTGAGCTAGCATAAAGAAATATCAGGGCACATAACATCCCTGGGTGCCTACAGTCAGCCTACATAATCGCTATTTCAATTTCCCCGGAAGACATTTTACTTAAAACCCCAGTCTCAGTTAACAACCACTATTATTTCTCGTTGCCTTGATTCACTTGGAGTGGGTTTAATTAAAATCAATGGAGAATAAATAAATGAAAAAGTTTTGAAAACTCTGTAAGCATTTGTTCCAGTGTTTTTTTTTTTGTCAGTGGCATTTCTGAGGGTCTATCCTTACATCCACCATGAGTAAATAGTTCCTGAAGTCGGGAGCCAGGGCACTCAATTGTTATGGATATTGGGAGCATTGACAGAAGGCTGATTCAAGATGTGAGTAAAGAGAGTAATTATGCAGCAAAGCAGCCTGTCCTCAGCAGTTACCCTGCTTTTGCTCAAGAAAACAGGGACTGGCACTGTGGGTTTCTTACCTGCATAGCTCTCTTCACCACCAAGTGACATTGCATGTGTATTCCCCAGATGGGGTATGCACAGGGAGGATGTAAAACCATGTGTGCTTCGAATGAGGGAAGTAAATTCAGCTTTCTCCTTAGCATCCTTCCACCTGTCTGTCACAGCAGGAGGCCTGCAACAGGCTCTCTGGTATGCTTGATGGTATAATAATTCTCAGCAGCCAGCTGTGCTGGAGGCTGTGTCCAAGTCCAGACTGGTTTGCCCTCTGTCATGGTTTGAGCTCACTCAGCCAGCAACAGAGCACCATACAGCTGTTTGCTCACTCCTGCCCTCCTCTGGTGGGATGGGGAGGAGAAAATACAACAAAGGGCTTGAGGGTTGTGGCGGAACAAAAACACCCCCACACACCTCTTTTCTCTCTAGCTGACCACTTTAAACAAAGGACAGTCATTTGTTCCCCCTCCCCATTTCCACAGAGGGGGGCGACTGGCACTGGTGAGACGAAGAAGAGAAAAGAGGCTTGAACAAGTCCTGGCTTGCTCCAGAGATATTGCCCACGTCTCGTCCCAGGCGTGAGGTTATATATAAATGGGCATGCGCGCAGAGCCATTTTGAGCTGTTTTATTCTCTGCTAGCCACTGCACACGCGGCTAGAGAAATCTCTCCCCGGACCGCAGGACGCCGCTTCCGGTTACTTTTCAAGGATTTTTTTCTCCAATTTGGACACATTTGGATGTATTCCTTGAAATTGAGTGACTCCTTACCTCGGAACCGGTAAGCTATTTTCTTGATATTGCTAAGTGGGAGATTTCTCCACTTTCACGTGGTCAGTGCGCTTTTTTTTGGATAATCTTCCCTTAGGGGTAAATTTTGTGGTTTATGTAATTGGCCGTCTAGTAACTTTCTTCCACTGACATTCTGATCTCTGCGTGGGAGGAGCACTAAGCAGATTGCTTTGTAATAAATTTATGTTTCTGATTTTAACCGCTCTCTGTCTTAAGTGCATTCTCGCCACAAGAGTCAAGGCAAAGAACAGGGAGGACACAGCCACTGGTTAGAGTGAGCTCTAAGACTCGACTTGGGAAAACAAAACCAATTTATAAACAAACTACCACCAATTCACCAGTGGAATCAGAGTAGGGCATTATCTTATGCATCATGAATACAGTCAGGTCTTAAATAAATACACTTTCTCCAGACCACTTCCTTCTTACCTGGCCCAGCTCTGCTGCCTCCTTCCCCCAGTGTACAAAGGGGCAGGGAATAGGGGCTGCTGTCAGTTCTAGTCTGTTCCATGTTATTCCTGCCATTTTTTCTTCCTCAGGGGAAAAACTCCTCACACTCCCTCCCACGGGACACAGTCCTCCACGAACTTCCCCCAAAAGCGTGGATTCCTTCTGAGGTTCTCCCAGCAGTGGATCGCTCCATCCTAGGCCTCCCTCAGAGTCATGTCCTTTTTATTATTGTTTTCCTGTCCCACTCTTCTCCAGACCAAAAAAGATCCCAAAACAAAGGAAGTTGCCCAACAATTTTCCCATCTTAAGTATGTTTTTCACAGAGGTGGTGATTGGCTCAGCCTTGGCCAGAGATGGATCTGACCTGAAGCTGGGGGAACTTCTCAAAGCTTCTTACAGGGGCCATGACAGTAGCCCCTTGTCATAAAACCCCATCGGACACAAATCCAGCACATTCCACTCCTCACCTCTGTGAATCACATATATAAGAATTATCTTTAAAATCTCCATTAATCATACAATCTTCACAAACTTCACTCACATCAACAAAAAAGACTTCCCCACACCAAAATTCAAATAACACCATCATAATACCAAAGGAACATAGACATAATCCACCCCTCATCCCTCCACCACAAGTACAATAAAAATTTGAATTATTATTTCACTAATATTTTCATGTCTGGTCCATGTTTTGCACATTACCTCTTCCAATTACTATCCTTATCTTGAATTCCTTCTGCCCCACATTGGGCACCAGAAATGGCTGTCGTGGTTTAGGCACAGCCAGCAACAAAGCACCATGCAGTTGCTCATTCACTCCTCCATACCCTGGTGGAATGGGAAGGAGGACTGAGATAAGGACACTGTCACAGGTTAGGGCTGAGCCAGCCACCAAATGACAGATGCTCCTTATTATCCTCCTCTCTCCTGAAAGGAAAAGAGAAAGGGAATAAGGGAGAGATACTTATGGATCAGAAAAAGTAAACTAAATTGCTTTAATGAGAAAAATAATAATAAAATGAAATATATGCAAATATATACAATACCAATATAGAACCCAACCACCCTGACCCCATAGTCACCACTGATGCTGACGAGCAGGCACTGGAGAAGGGCCAGACCGGGCTTAGCAGCAGATGAGAAACAGTTGCAGGAGCTGGATTCTGGAACTGCTTTCAGGAATGCATGGACTGGGATCTAAGGCAGAACGTACAGAGTCCTCCTCAGACACTGGCCATTGAAGAAGAAAGCAAGAGAGTTTGACCATTGTGATCCCTCAGTTTTATACAGAATGTGACGTCTACGGGATGGAACTTCTTGCTGGTCAGTTTAGGGTCACCTGTCCTGTCCGCTCCTCCTCACAGGTGCAGCCTCTCACTTACTGCACCCCCACCTTGGTACACAGGGCTTAGCATTGACATCGGTCTCCATAGGAGCAAGTGCAAACAGGAGCCTTTCTGCACACCAATCCCTGGCAGGAGCTGTAAACATCAAGTACTATCACATCTGGAAGCAGACACTATCTGCAGCAATGTGCCATTAACTTCAGCCAGTGCAGTCACTGAGCAGAGACTGAGCTGGAAAGTAAAATCACTGAACAGAACCAGTTCTGTTCTAACTCAGACCAAGACATGGGAGTTTAACAGAACTATACAAAGAGACAAGACACAACAGTAATACAATAATACAAATGAAATATATAAAATGAGAGATGTACAATGCAACTGCTCACCAACCAGAACCCACAACTCACCCCATCCTATGTGCCGTTCCCCTGGCCAACTCCTCCCTCATACACTGAGCATGAGGTCAGAATATCTCCTTGGCTAGTTCAGATTGGCTATTCGAGTTGTGCCCCCCTCCCAGCTTACTGTGAAATTTAACACTATCCTATTCAAACCCAGGACACTAAATAATCTGTGTACCAATCTTGGTGGGACTGGTCTTGAACTCAGTTTATTTTTGCAGCAGTCTGTCAATCCCCAGATTTGTACAGACTACAAGGCAAAGCCTGTCAGAGGGTCCCTCAGACATCCACTGTGCACCCACCATGCGAGAAATGATTGAGTCAATACTGGGGTGCAAATTGGGAAGGTAAAGACAGGTGTCTTAACGAAATAACTAATACATGTAGCAACAAAAGATTTTTTTTTCCCCAGGAGGCTTACATTTCAACAAATATATCGCTTTGCACAAAGGTAAGCATCACTGCAACTCACTCTAGTAGAATAAATATCCATCATGATAGTTATGTACCCTTGCAAATGGTTTATGGAATGACATAGAAAGCTGAAAATTATGCCAGTTGTTACCAGCAATGGCAACACAACTGCCATCTGCCTGCCTTCAACTGAGACTCTGTTTCAGCACATTCTTACCAGCTTGGGTTGGGCATATTTGGGGAAGACAGCTCTGGTTTTGGAGTCCTATGAATACTTATCTCAGGCATGGATCCCAAATCCTGGACCACATTTTTACTTAACCACGTGCTACCTAGATTGATCAGTTGTTAAATCCGTACCTGGTATATCGAAGTAATTATTAAATGTTTGTAAAGAGTCAGCATTGAAGTCTTTCTTCTCAGCTTGAAAAATCAGAGAAAACACAGCAGAGCAGTCACAGCTTAAAGACAGATAGATGTATCAGTGAGAGAAGAAATGAATACACGTTGTCGTATCTGCTAGAAATCAGTATAAGTGTTGTATTGGATCCCTGTATAAAAACCACAAAGTATAGAGAAAGCTAATAAATGCCCAACAGCTTTTGCGTCAAACAATACAATTTTAAACAGTATCAAGTCTGTTTCCTGCGTGCTTTACAAATATGCTTGCAGGAGTTTGGCTCTTTACGAAATTGTCTGAGCACTGTTGAAGCCTAAATACTGGATTTTAGATGGAATAGCCTTGAGGCTTTATTCAATATGATGCATCTGAGAGTCCTCAAAATGCAGAACTCTGGCATTTGCTTCATCAAAGATCTAGCCTGAGGTGAGGAAACAAAGAGAGAGTTACATGTGATGTTATGTCAGTATTTTTCCCTCCTCATGCAAGGCAATGCTTCATTGTTCTTAGTGCAGTTTTCTTGTCATAAGCTGCATCCCTTGTCATTAGGAAAAAACCCCACATCTGTGACTATAAGGAGAATATCTACACATAGCCTTGCGCTATTTTTTGCTCAAAACATCATGAGTGAGTATGTTCAGGAATCCGCTTTGAAAAAACAAGTCCCTGAACATTAAAAGGAGCATGTAAAAAGAGTACTATTGAAAAGACAGTTAAGTATTTGCATCAGAAATTTGTATTAAAACATTGGTAGAAACATTGGTTGGATGAGTGGTGTTACATTATCCTTGTAAAATACGGATTCTCAAAACTTTATTATAAAGATGCATATATTTGTGCACTTCCACTGCTCTTCTTTTCAGATCTCATAGTTAGAAAACATGTTTACGTTTTAAATTATCTGATTTTTACTTGACCTTTTTTTGATATTCACTTTGATGTCGACACTTTTACTATGTCATTTGAATTATACACACTCCAAGGAATTAAGTCATCACTTTGGCATTTTAAATGTTTAAACGACATGTGAAATAACTCCTTGAAGAAACAGTAGCTGTGTTTCAATTTGACTTTGCAGCTGTAGCTGCCAGTGTGTATCAGTCCCAGTAAGAGTACAAAACATGTGCAAGTTTGACTTGAAGTCCAAATGTACAAAAATAGTTTCTTTGAAACTTAATCAAATGGAAAAGATATTAATTCAATGCTTTAAGTATTAGTTATTATAAAATACACATTGAGAGAAGAATTTTTAACACTGTAAATTGGAATTTTGTGTTATGATACATAGGAACTTTACAGAATCTCTTTAGAAGAGTATTAATCTCTTATAATTTCTTTTTGTGGTTAGCTTTTTGTTTCTTTGTTTTTGTTTTATTTCTTGAACTGCAAGTCTTTCAGTAAAAGTAACAGGAAATGTGTTACACTGAGATTACATTTATATGCCTTAAAAGTCCATTTTCTCTAGTCGTTAAAAATATGAGCCTTTTAGCCTCACTTCCCAGACATACATGGCTTCTGTAATTACACTGTCCATTTGTTTGTCTGTTTTCACATCTGCTCATGCATTTGTCTTCCTTTTGATAAATTGAATTGCCTAGCCATGTTCCACCAAATTATACTGAAGTCTCATAAACTCACCTGACTTTTGCGATGATCAGCAGTGGGATAATGCGTGTTAGAGAGGGACAGAGAGAGGAACACGTACAGGGATATGCAGAGTGAGCCGCCAAACAATAGAAGTGTAACAATCCTTAACATCTTTTCATGTTGTAGGAAATGAGCAAAAACTCTTGCAAAGGAGACTAAGGCCAGACTCCACAATGAGGCACCTGACTTTATTATGTTCTTGCAAGAGCGGGTGTCTCACTAGTAGGCACACTCTGCCAGGGCAATACATGAATTTTTATACCCTATTCCTGGCTGCTAAGTTCCTCCCTTGTTTCCCCATTGGCTGGGTACTCCAAGGTTTACAGACTAACCCGGCATGCCTATTACATGTTACCTTACATACAAGTTCATACATCCCATGTCTCATTATCGCCAAGTTATGCCTCCCCTGGGAGGAGAACCTGATATTCAATAGCTTATTAAGCAAGCCCAGTGCTTCTTCTGGTAGGCCACTAGTTTCACAAGTTTAAGGTGTTAACGGTTCTGTCTGGCCCCCATTCATCCTTTTAATCGTCCTCCTTATCTTGCAAGACTAGCCCCAGACAACCTTCTGTTTGAAAACTCATCCCACCACCCCTCTGATGTCTTCCTTATCGGGTTCTCATCATGCAAGAACAACATTTTTTTTTCTTTCTTACAATGTGAGGTCCGGCTTCTGGCTCTGGTTGTTTTAGCAGAGAAAGTTGCTCTCTGGCAGCTAGCTTTTGCAGAAAGTTTTCAGAGATCTTTTGAATGACTGACAAACCACAGAGCTCTCTACAGAAAAGAAGCAAAGCCAAAGGTGAAAGTGTTCCGAAGTTATCAGTGCCTCAGCAGATCCATGTTTTCCCATGCATCTTCAAAGTAATCTCTACACAGGCAAGCCAGGGCAGTATTACTACCCAGAGCTGATTGATGACATCAATAGTTTCCAAAACTTCTGTGTTCTTTGAGGATAATCACAAGGAGAGCTACATGCCAGAGATTAAAGGATTATCTAGAGTTGCTTTCTTTAGCAGAAATGGGGAGAAGGAAACTATGGGTAATCTGAGAGCACTTTCAAAAGATACTACCTTTGTTTCAGTCTACATCTGTCCTTCATCACGACATTGGACTTTTATCTTATTCCCCATCATCCTGAACTTGGCTAAAACCTGCTATAACAAAAACAGCCTACTACAGGATATGAGTTTTTTAGTCCTTGACCAAAGAAAATCTATTCCCTTCTTCTGTTCTTGCAGGTTAATTTCCATCTTTGTTTATGTAATTTTTTGTCATAATCTTTTTTCAGCTTTATTTTTTCTTGTCAGCTATGTAAAATATAGCTGGTTTTATTGTCTTTGTTACATGAACCTTCTTTGCATTTAACCTCTAATTTTGTGTATTTGTCACAATCTTAAAGTCATAAGCCTTATTTTCATTAGTAAATGTGTGAGAGTGGTGCTGTAATATGGCTTCCCATAAAATTTTTGCGGAAGGTCATCTACTAATGTTACTGATTTTTTCCAGAAAAGCACTGTATATATCTTCAAGGGTTGTAAAGGTTCTAGATTGCCCTGTTTTCTCTATACTGTCCAAAGAGTGTCATCAGAAAGAGAGGCTTGTTTGGGAACAAGTGGATGTTACCCTAGTCAGTAAAGTGTTATAATGGTTTATAAAGGAAGAAGAGAAATTCTGTTTTATCAAACGTTACCTGCTCCCTATTATCATCAATAGCCATTCTTTTTAAGTTCAAGATTTTAAGTACTGTTTCCTTCTAATTAAGGCCCAAAGGAAGAATCCCATGCTGTTATCAAGGAATGTTTTCATAACAGTATTAAAAGTTTCAATACTTTTAAAAAACATTTCTCACCCTCAGTTACTTCTGTTCTCAATAAAATCATACCTAGTCACATGTAAGAAAAGGTACTAGTTTCTCTGATCTATTTGGAATTATTTGATATATAAGTAATGCATATACTTAAGCAACCTTACCCCTATGTGAGCAGGAGTACAGAATTCACCATTTTAGAAGACTCATAGTATGTGCACTAATGTTGGGAAAGCCTCATGGTAACATAAGGAGGTGGAGGAGAGCAAAGGTTAAATTCTTAATAAAGAGGCAGATGCAGATGGAACACTGAGCTACATGGAGTTTCTATACGATTGCAGAATTAGTATTTATTTTGTGTCCTGAGTAGGCATATCACTCAGGAGGGCTGAAGGAGAAAATAAAAGAAGGATAAGTCTAAACTCACATCCTTTCTGCCCTGTTATGATTAATTTAGCCTGGAAATCATAATTCAGAGTAGTACAGCAGTCCAATGTACTGAAAAAAAAGCAGATTCTGAAACCACAAAAGCTAATAGTTTGTATGATAAAGCACATAATAATATTTCATCCAGAGGATGAAATACAGCAGCAGAGGATGTAGCTCACTTGCTCAAAAGAAGTGGTGAAGTCGGAAGTGACAACCAAAAATAAAAAAGCAATTTTTTAATAACAGAATGACATCTATAACACCTTGAGTGTATAGATGAGAGATATTTAATAATAAATTTATCATCTAGAGAAGATATTGTCATAGTTTACTATGATATATTTAAAGAATTGGAGAATTGAGCATATATGCATAGAAGTAAAAGTTTTATTAGTATATGTGATTGCAGTAAGGTAATTTCTGCTACACTTGGAGTTGTTAAGCTGCGTAAGTAGTATCATTATAATCAATGGTAAAATTAGGGCAACCACTTATGGAACAAAATATGATTCAAGTGATTGAAAGTATCAAAATATTGTCTTCCACCAGCAAAGAACAGGGAAAACGGATATCACGAGAGAATGCATCAGAACTTTGACTGGAACAGAAAAAAACAAAGGATAAAACCCCCTCAGTATGTTTAACACCAGAAGGTTAAATAGCACCGTGCCTGTTAACACTGCTCAGTACTGACATCAGAAGATTTGCAACATCAATTAGCAATCGAGAAACTTGTTACGATTTCAGATAAGAAAGATGGGGCCTGGGAGGTGAAATTAGATAGGTACATCTCTTTTTAGGTACCTTTAACTCCCCAGGAGGACAGTATCAGTTTTCTAGATTAACATTTGAAACTAAATGTGTCAGTGAAATATTGTAGAAAGAGAGTTATGAGACACTTGGTGATACTTCCAGGGAAGGTAAAATTGCTGATTATATGATTATTGCTCCAACTAATGAGGCTGAGCATGATAGTACCTTGAGAACAGTAATGCTGAAAGTAAGAAATGAAAATTTTAAATATCACAAAAATACATTAGAAAGAGATAAAATACATGCTTGACCCTCTATGACTTCAAAAGGACTAAAAAGGCAAAAGCTATTGCGAAGTGCTGATGAATCTCAATAAGAAAATCAGAAGTCTTTAAAGAGAAATTGTGTGACACATTCACATCTTAATAATTTAAGAAATACTGAACTATATTTTTCAGTCATACAGAATTCAATTTTTGCCATGTTGAGGTTTTTGCCATAAGTCTTAGGATCAGAAAATATATTTTTCTTCTATTGTGTTTATAGCAGGGTTTATCTTCTGAGTCATTTACAGTTTTGAAGGTGTCTATATACAGACACACACTAATTTTCTGTTCCCATGACTAGAAAAGACTGATTCGCTGTGTTTTTTTCTTATATTCTACTGCTGCCTTATTCAAGACTTTCTAGAAGTCTTGTATAAAAAACATATCTGTGGAATAGATCATCACTCATCCCACAAACCCACACAAAATGTGAGATTGACCTTACTGGAGCAGCTCTTTCCAGAAAAATTCAGAGGGCACGTAATCTCATCTTAAAATTTGAGTCTGATGAGGAGAGATGAATCACCTTCAAGAAATGTCTATTTCTTGTTGTTAGCTATACAAGGAACCTAGGATGATTAGATTAAATGTCAAACACTTGGGTATTTAGGGGAGATAAATCACACAAAAAAGCATGTGAAGATTTAACGCCCCTTCTATTCAGTATCTATGTACAACAGGGAAAAACCCAGGATAGTACAAATTTCTCTTTACCATAGAGAAGTTCCAAGACATCTCAACAATGTATTGCCATTCTTTTCTTATGTAAATTCTTACTTTATTCTATTTTTCTTATAAGCATGACTCTGAAATTCAGTTTAAATTATAAAAATTGTCTCCATAATATTAATATGGTTTTCCTATTAATCTTTGACAAGGCATGAAATTTAAAATTTTCTCCATGGTGAACCAATGAAATTTATCAGCCTAGTTTATGCTCTGTACAGTGAACTATTTGTAATCTTTGGCTGCTAAAAGCAAAGGAAGCTAAAATAACTGAATAAACATGCAGAACTTTACCCTGATGGTACTTTTATTAATTGTTTTTGTGGAATATAAGTTTTACATTATTCACAAAGCCTTCTCAAACTGCAACCACATCCTTTGTCATGGTGTTGCATGTTATTAGTTTTCAGCTTGATACTAAGCAAGCAACAAATTCTGAATCAAAATACAAGAATAAAAGGAAAATATGCTCTTTGATCATTTCAAGTGGCATATATTTAGGGTGAGATTCCTCTTCAGCCTCCAGACTGTCCTCTGTTGTCACAGGAACTCAAAGCATTCCCTATGACTATCGGTTCTTGCTGCAATTTTTCTTCTCATACTGTTAGCTATCATCTGTTGCATAGCCAAATTGAAGTATCGAAAAAGACAAAATCTCCCAAATTGCACAATTGGCTTAAAGGACTTAAGAATGAACGGTAATAATTCTCTTTAGTTGATATCTGGCACTGAGTGGGGCTTGCATCAGTTTCCACTGTTTTTCTCTCAAATCACTAAGTCTACACAGTTTAAGATCTGAGCTTTTTGAACAAGAAACTCTTATGAGGTTATTGAAAAGTTGCCAACACATTTTTCAGTCTCTGCTGCCATACCTGTTTTTGTTTTCGTTTTTGATTTCTGGTACAATCACCATTCACATGCTGATCAGCTTAGACCTGTTTTCCACCATTTCCATCTGCCTTTCACAGTTCTGTTAGCAGTTTCAATCAGCCTTGTATTTATAAATTATATTCTCAACTGATGAAGCAGGGGGACTGTAAAAAAAAGAAATTATTTGAAAATTTGAGCAATGTAGGAAGTTTAAGAGCACGTTCTTAAAGTCCTACCTAGACTGTGGCCATACTAAACTCTCTGGGAGATTCCTTTCCTTGTCATGACCATAGAAGTCATTGAAGTGGAATTGGACAGCTAATTTTGAGATGTATAACTTGTCATTATGACTCTCACCTTTGTTGCCTGTGTCACATTTCGCATCTGTCCCTGAGGTTCTGCAGAAGTGAACATCAAAGTGCCTAAGTATCTTTAAAAAACCTCGCCTTTGTTATTTTCTGTCATTGTATTCAAAAGTTTCCAAGAACACAGTATTTTTCATGTATATATACATAGTTTGCATGCGTAATCTGATTATCCTCAAGTTTTCCTTTAATCTAGTGTCGCGGTTTGAGGAGGGGGGCTGTTT
>NW_010431914.1:0-8571 GCF_000710305.1 Buceros rhinoceros silvestris
ATAGTTACTGCGCTGTCAAGCCCGACTTAGGCATGATCCTAGAGACATCAGACAGTCTGCTGTCTCTGAAACAATTCTTGCTCTTTTGGATTTCAGTATCGACCTCTGCTAGATACCCACTTGTTTCACTTTAAAAGTGAAATTTTTGTGCTGTTGTGTTGGTGTGAGCTTCATGCTGCATCTGTCTCCAGACGTTTTTCAGACTAAATGTGCTATTTCCATGCATGTTTAGCTGCCTATTCCTCCACAGCTCTTACGAGACCTGCTGAGAATGAAACTTCACCCAAATGCACCCTTTTTCAGACTCAATGTGCTATTTCCATGCGTGTTTAGCTGCCTGTTCCTCCACAGCTCTTACGAGAACTGCTGAGAATGAAACTTCACCCAAATGCACCTTTGGAGTGATTTATCAAAACATACTTTCTGAAATCCTACTCTTAGTCTAGATAGAATTTTTAAAATACTCCGGGATTTTCTGTTGCTTTGTTACAGTGTCGTAACCATCCTTTTACATCCTTGTCTTTTTTTACTTTGTCGTTAGATGCTTATCCTCTGTGTCAAACTGCCTCCTCTAAAGAACCTTTTAGTAGATGATAGTGTGCATCTCACTACTATTCATACCCTCGCTTCCCTGTTCTCTTATTTTCCCACCAGAGTCTTATGTTTTGAAGTCACAGGAAGCATACTCTGCACTTCAGCTTCTAGAATCACTTAACTGTTTTCAAAAAATCTTTGCTATTATCATTTTTATTTATTTACTTATGTGTTAGGTATTTAGGTATCAGGGCAAAAGCCAAGTTTATAGGATCAATAAGCAGCATTTTGGTAATTAGGCTTATAATCTTAATCTTCCCCTGCCTCAAGGGAGGAGTGTTGTTTGGAATGCAGAAGTGCTCAAAGGCAAGAAAAACAATAACTCACAATTAACAATGAATGCTCAAAATGCTGTTCTTGGCATCTGATGTTATTGCCCATCCTACTCTTATTTCAATATTAGGTGCCCTGAATGTATGTCATCTTCTAATTAGAAATGAAATGATGGAGGTTCATGACCTTTTAAATATCCACAAGAAACTATAGTTCTGCTCATAAAATGCACTAGCAATAAAAGTAAATTTCACGCACATCTTGGGCCATAGCCATTTTAAATGCGTGTGTTCTGTCTTCCTAATTTAAAGTGAATGTCGTTCTCTTGATACAGTCTCTCTTCCTTTTTCGTATTCATACATTTGAACTCCAGCAGATTATGGATTGCTACAGTGCATACCCGTGTTATTCAGATTTCTGAACAAGCACGATGGTGGCTAAGTTGAAAATTGCACTCACGCTAGAGATGAGGATGGGATTTATCTCACTTAACTGGAACTGTCTAAAACTGGGTTGATCAAACTCCTAGGAGCAGAAAGCCTGTTGGGGTCAAAGGACAATGAAGGTATAAAAATAGTGCTCGGAGAAAATGAGAACGTGGTAAAATAATAATAATTATAATATTTGTTTAAGGAAGTGTTTAAGGTGGTTCTCAGGCTGTGGACTTTGGACACATCAGCTGATCTGTCTCAAACTCAAGTATCAGCAGATGTAAGTGTGGATCAACTTAAGGAAATCGGTATAAAAAGATCACTAGGAGATGGTGTGATCCTAAAAGCTTGAGATGAATAGTCTAATAAGATTAAGAAAAAATAGTTTACATATGCTGTCCAGCCTATCACTTGAAACTGCATCAGTATCAGAAGCACGAGGTTAGTTTCCGAAGTGGCATGATCACAGGCATTCCAGAGGCCTTTTCCGTGCTCTATACCGTTCAGTTTGTATGGTAATCTGAGAAAGAGGATGAAAAGGGAGCTGATAAAACTTTCTGACAACAGCTGCTTGGTGCTGTTCTTTCTGTAGGACTTGGTGGTTACCCACGATAGACAATAACGTGTATCTTCTGTGCCGTTACAGTGTTTAATCTGCAGAAAATGCAAGTTTGTGTCAGCTGCTATCTTGAGGTCCTGTGCTGGTAGTACAAGCCAAAATGATGATGTTTTCGGTTCTGATTGTCTTATAGAGATGCGTTAGGAATAACGGCTGCTGTTTTCTGTGGCGGAGGGTTGTGTGACATGCGATGGCTTGTGTGATGGCAGAGGAGCATGGTCTGTGAAGGAAAGGCAAGAGAGAATGTTTTCATCTCCTGCTATGATTCAAGTGCATGTGGCTTCTAACTAAATCCTATTTCTTGAGATCCATAAGAGGATTTTTAAAATTTTTTTATTTTTAATGAATGTGTGGTGATGCAGGGATTTCTTTCACTTGGATTATGTCCTGGACAGTGATGCAAATGGTTACTTTTGGCTGGCAGGGTTATTTTCTAAGCAAGGCAACTACAATGCCATACCCTCCTCACTGCCTGCAAGCAGCGTGATTTCTCCTCATGATTCCAGGGGACATGCAACTTCCTTTCTCCCGGACCTTTTGGAAGTGTACAACACGTAACAGCTCTCTTCAATTTGCCTTCCCAGTAGTGACAAGGCTAGTAATACCTCAGATACACAGTGTGTGACATGCTCCGTTGTACTGAATAATTGATTAAACCCTATGTGAAAGTGTGTGTGTGCTTAGTTTGCAAGTTAGCAGTCCAGCAGTGCATTGGTTCGGAATCTGCCTCAGATGATTGTAATAACATTTGATACTGCTATTAGTAATACTAAGAAACAGAGATTTCTCCTTTAAATTCAAATGCTTCCAAGGTTTTAGGTGACCTGAGGAGTATCCTGACACCAATATACTGCTAAAACATTGCTAATATTGCTAAACATAGTTTCTCTTATTTTATTTTTTATGCTTAAGATTAGTTTATGATCCATTTTTGAACTGTAGACGTTGGGAATCTTCCATGTTTTGCACCATTAGATATTATTTATATTGACATGTTCAGACATTCTAGTTATTAGACCACCTTTAGATCAGTTTTTCCTTGACTGTTCTTGTTATCTAGAAGGAATGTAGAGCTCTTAAAAAAAATCTTAATAATAAACCATATGTATCGGTACTTTTAATTTATTTTGCATGCATGCAGCTGTTGTCTGCTTTTAATCCAGCCCTTTATGGACTTCTTAGTTTCCCCAAAATAGAAAATTGAGCTTTAAAATTTATTTTATAACATAAAGTGATCTGGTGAATTTCATGATGTCATATTTGTGGTAAATAGGGTCTTTTCAAAGAAAGCTTGTAAGTACTGACAACTGTATAAAAAAGCATGTTAACGTAAAAAAGCTCAGTGGTTTTAGTATGTATAGATTGTATTAAAATTATTTTAGAAAAAGTTAAGATAAGAGGATTACAGAATTTCATCGCATCTGCAATGCAGCAGGAAATGCCCAGGGATCCTGCATCTCAGAAAGGTGCTGATCACAGTCAGCTGCTTATACTTGTCACTTAGTTCAAGGAGCTGCTGGGAAATAGTCGTCTGCACGCTAAGCTGTGCATACAAGTATTAAATGAGGTGACTGGTAGTCATTTATCTGTGTTGCTTCACTAGAGTAAATTAAAAGATACAGCTAAGCCAAGAAGTCCTTTGCATGTGAAGGTAGCTGCCGCTTTGTTGTACTGGAGTGCTCTTGACCGGCTTTTACTGTGCCATGTGCACCAGCCTCTCTGTGTGGGAAGACGCTGAGTCACTTAGTATTAAATTGTGAGAGAAGTGCCAGTTCAGAAGGTCGCCTAGCTCAGTATCTTGCTTCTGTAAACAGCCGGTAGCAGGGGCCTGGTGAAAAAAAAAGCAAAGAAAAAGAGCACATAAGACCCTTCCCTTCAGATAACCTCCCAGATTTGGCAACCAGAAGTTAGATAGTCATGTTCAGTGGCCACTGACAGAGTGGTTGTCCTTTTCTTTTCTTTTTTTTTTAACCTGTTTATAGTTGTTCTGTATTGCTCCCTGAAGCAGTGAATACAGCAACTTAATTATATGAGAAGGTATTATTTTCTTTGCTTTGTAACTAGGGTAATTACGGCTTCTTTTTTTGTTTGTTTTTTTTTTTTTGTTTTCTATGGATCATATTGAGTCTTGCTTGCTTGCAGCTCTTATCCTTGAAAATTATTTTAGTTTTACGTTGAGCAGGAAGTATTCTTCAGAACTTGCTTTACATCGTTGTCCCATTTTTTCCCCTTCTCCCTACAAATTTTCGAGTATCATAATTATTTGAAATACCTATATTCAGAATAATGGATTAGAATTTTAACTACAAGCATTATGACCTGCCAATTGTAAAGGGGAAGAAGCTTAATTAGGTGGAACAGTAATGAATATTCGGAAGATGTCTACTCAACAAATTCACTAGCGGTGTGTGTTGACTTCAGTGACCTGAAAAGAAGACAGCACAGCTATGTGAGTTTTTCTGATTTTTGTATCCTCATGTCAAATCAGTACACTCACAAATATTCATGATTATCGCACAGTTTCAACATTGCACGTGCGAAAATGTTTGACCATAGGATTCCTTATTTCACTAAGAAACAACGTGAAATTCAAGTAGCTGCTTGTGTTGAAGTTCTTAAAAACTGAGTGTTCTAAATGATTAAAATATGATTTACAATTAATAGCAAAAAATAGTAAATCAGTTTAGAATTGGAGCAGAAGTTACTGTGTTATCAGCTAAATGCTTCTGGAGAAGAATGCAGAAGTTCTGTCTCTTTGGCTTCGGCCAGATTGTGACATCTGAATTCATACTTCCACCCCCGCTTCCTGGTCTGGTCTTTGATGTAGAATTTGGGCATCTGCTGTGAAACCAGTGCTTTTGGGAATGAATTGGTAAGGGTTGTTTTTCTCCTTGGAAGATGGTTTCCATTTAGTAAATCTTTCCCAGAGCAGCTCAAGGAACAGTGTAGTTGATCAGTGAGTTCAAACAGTTCAGCAGATAATCGTGTGTGTTGTTTTCTTTGGGATATGGCTCTTTTAATGAATTAGAGTTAGATATGGATTAGAAGGCGGAGGAGTTGCAGGACCTAGATTTAAGAAAGCAGTACTCAGTTGTTTGAAGAGAAGATGGTGACTTCTAGCAGTGAGTGAGACTAGGTTCAGAGCAGGGTATGGCATTTTGTGGCTATTCTCTAACACAGAAATGACAGATGAGAGAGTAGTGATCTACATTATGAGTTTATTGCCAGATATTTCCCAGTTGACCTAAGTTAATAAAGTTTAGTTATAATTAAACCCCTGCATCTTGTCTTTATATCTCCGTCTGGGAAGAAGAAGTTTTACTCAGATGATCAGAAAGTCCCGCTAGTATTGGCTGGTTCTGGGAGTTAATTATGTATTGATAATATATAAAGTAACTAAACCAGCAATCCTCTAAAAATTCAGTCGTGGTTAGATTGCAGAAGAGCATACAGCATTTGGCATATTTGCAGCAGTGAGAAGGCTAACACTGAAACAGCGAACACATTTCAGCTATCTGTATTTTAGAATACACAGATAAGTGGGCGGGCTGCAGGGAAATCTCAGGACTGGAAGAAGTGCCTCAAAATAGAAGACATGAAGAGCTCAATTTCTTTTGTTTATTAAACAGTCTAATTATAGTCTGTAAGTATCTTCATATACAGAAAATCCTGGGTAAGTAGAGACTTACCCGGTGATATGTCAGAGAGAAGCATAATAAGATTTTTATGGCAATGCACCAGTAAATTCATAGATGAACCGAAGAACATGTTCTTTAGAATGAAGATAACAATTATCAGGAGAAAAAGCCTCCAAGAAAAATAGCAAATTGTCCATGTACTCAGGCGTCAGATGCCTCCCTGGAAAGCAGGTTGGCCAAACACAGCTCGTGGTATAATCAAGGATAAACAGTTGGGCTCAAAATCATGTAATGGAAAGGCATTTAATGGCTTGTCATACACACGCAAAGCTAGTTGAGATGACCTAATGGTCCCACTGGTCCTTGAAGCCCAATGAATATAAGAAAAATATCGGTCATGAAAACCAGATAGTCATCGTGGAAAGAAAACAAACATCATACTTGGCAAGGATGCTATGAAACATAATTCAATAATACAAACAATTGTATTCACAGGAATCCAAATACCTAGTTGGATGTGGATAAGAAAACAGTATAAGAAATCACAAGGAAGAGCATTTTTTCTTTTTTCGCCATTTTTTTTTCTTTTTTCCTTTTTTTTTTTTATAATTTTCTTTCTTTCCTCTTTGATTTTTTTCATGGTGAAGAAGTTTGGAAATACAAATTTCAAAGGATAGTATTTTCATTAATTTTTAAATGTGTTTGCACTGGTCAGCATGGACTTAATTTCTGGAACTGACTACTTTTCAGAACTCACAGGCACTTCACAGATCTCCTGATTTCCCATAGTAATTGTTCAGATTGCCGTCTTCGCCAAAAGAGGTAGCAGCTAACGGTGAAGACAAAACTATGGTGTCGTGACTACTCATTGTTTGCAGTAATTAAATGCAACTTCCTGCCATAGTACTTTAGTCTTTCCTGGATTTTGAATATTTATGAGTTAAAAACTCTCCCTAGTATTACAACGGGTAGGAGACAGTAAAAGTGGTGAAGTTGGTTTTAATAACAGAAGCCTGTGTAAAAAGCCAATAACAAAAGGCGGCATGGGTGAGAGTAGGGTATGTGTGTTTAATTCACTAACATTATTTAAAAAATGGTAGGAATAAAGAGCATCTCTTTTTCTTCCTAAATGTATAACTGTAAATAAACATATCATAATTACATGGTCTGTTTATGGTAGGTCAGTAGCAGTTTTCCAAAATGTATGTATTCTTGAACACGAGTGACGAACCCAGGAGAGAATCTGCCCTGTGTAGAGGAGTGCTGGGCATCCTGCTTCTGCTGGGTGCAGTGAGGCATATTCTAAAAGTAGAGGCAAGATGAGCCACGCTTCCAGTGACTGGTGTGGTCTGTTTATGGTAGGTCAGTAGCACTTTTCCAAAATGTATGTATTCTTGAACATGAGTGACGAACCCGGGAGAGAACCTGCCCTGTGTAGAGGAGTGCTGGGCATCCTGCTTCTGCTGGGTGCAGTGAGGCATATTCTAAAAGTAGAGGCAAGATGAGCCACGCTTCCAGTGACTGGCACAGAGTAAGATTAAGAACCAAGAAATATAACTGTACACTCTAGTGTCTGGACATATTTAACAGCAGTAGATGGTAAGAGTCAGTGGTTTTCTCAGTTATTTTTCAACAAACCATTTTTCTTTGTTGTGTCTCAAAGCAAGCAAGGAAGCTTGGTCCAAAACTGAGATTTACTATATTCAGTTCTTGGCCAAAATGTGAGCTTTATTTATTTTGGGGTGTTCCTAGATTTGAGAGCACTTGAAAAATTACTATCAAATGATCATGCCTTTGAAAAAGAGAAAATAAAAACTTCCCTACCCCAGTTCCAGTTTGGACCCTTTTGTGAATGAACTCTGACTTGAAAACCATATGCGCTGTTCATTTTTCAGTACAGTTTGAAAACTGAGCTGTAAGGGATTTCTTTTTTGGTCTTGACTTCTGTAATCTCATCATTGTTTCTGCCTGTTGGAATTTTTCTCTCTCTACTTTTCTTTTTCTTCCCCCATCTAAATAAATATTTTTAATTGGCAAACTAGTATCTAATTTTCCTCTCTGCAAAGAGGTACTGCAAAGAAAATATATCCTGGAATTTCTGAATACGAACTCTTTTCAGCCTGTTCTTCCTTAGTGGTCTGTAGCCACAGGGACAGCACGCTGAGCAGTGTCTGTCGGTGGTCTCACAGCTGCATCTAGCATAGCTTACTTTGGAGTTACTCTTCTCCCTTGGCATTTACCCACGAGGGGAGGGTAGCCAGTATGTAATCAGTATGTAATGACTCTTTGTTAATTTTGAAATACGAAATAATTACAAAATTTCAATTAATCTGTCTACTAAATTGAAAGTCAGAGCATATTTGAATATTCCGTGTATGTGCTGTATTCTGTAGCTCAAGCTTGCTTAACTGTTCGCAGAGCAGTGTAGCACACTGGAATCACCTCATCCTTAGAAGCAGTTGTCAGAAAAATATGGGCCTGCCTGGTAGAATGTATTAGCCCAATACATTGTCTCCATTTTATTATGAAGCTGCTGGGGAAGCTGTGATATACAGCACTGTCATTACAGATCTATTGTTAGGAGGGTTCTACAGTCTTCTGTGCGCTGCCATTAATTTATAGCAGTAAACAATATGTAGCCCTCCAACTGCAGCAAAGCAGAATCTTTTAATGAGGTGGATGTTATTACCACAATAAATCAGTGCATTCGTGTAATGTATAATTCAATGTGTGTATTCCCACTGTAACTTCTCTGAGTAAGCTGATAGTGTATCATTGTCAGTGCACAGCTCCATGGTTCTTTTTTTTCCCTAAGCTTTCTTTCATTTGGGGACTTTTTTTATTTGCTTGCAAATAAATGTGACATGTCTTGATTGTTGTCCTGTTGCAGGCTTCAGAAACCAACTGTAACAATAACAGCCAAAATCAATACTGTGGATTCTGGCTGTATGGATCTCTGCATGATACGCCTTTTTTTTTTTTTTTTTTTTTTTTTTTTAAAAGAGAATAAAAACAA
>NW_010431914.1:8589-30116 GCF_000710305.1 Buceros rhinoceros silvestris
CCTTTTTTTTTTTTTTTTTTTTTTTTTGAAAAGAGAATGAAATCAATTCTAATTGGGTTTAGCTTTATATTCAAGGAATGTAATTCTATAACTATTGATTTGGGCTATACTCATTTGAAGAGTAATAAGAACAGGGGCAGATAAAGAGAATACATTAAATGTTACAGAACCATACAGCACAGCACTGTTTCTATTTTTTATTTATATAATTTGTCTACCAATGGCCTTCTTTCTTCTTTTTTCCCCTCAAGCATAGCTGAGTCTTTAGGGAAAATCAGTACATATGGAGATTCCAAAATGCTTCTTGCCACAGAGAGACTTCTTGGAGGCAGTTTCATTCTTCCCTGGAATAAATTTGCTAAATCAGATAAAAATCCTTTGATACAGGAACCACTTCTTTTAAAAGGTTATCTTTCAAATTAGTGAACTGCAAAAATAGTAATTAGCCTAAGATGTTTTCTTTATCCTACTGTAGGGTGAAAGCCGCTCTAAGTAAAAATGTAAGATTAGATTTTAGGTCATTCATAGATTTAATCGATCCTAGAAGAGGAATGCTTTGTAGCTTGTGTGCCAAATTTCATGTAAGCTGCAAAGAAGCAGTTATTCGAATAATAATCTGAATAGCAGACAGTTTTTCGCTTGTATTAATGATTAGGTTACTGATACTTTAATTCAAGGACTTTTCCTTTGAAGTTTTTCTTGCCTTTTAGTGTATTCTTAAGTGAATTTATTCTTGCAGAACAGAAAGAAGAAAAATATTTTTGCATGTTTATTCTTCAGTTATACTCGAGTGCATCCATTGTCTGTACAATGGACATAATTTACCTTAGTGATATACAAATAGTGTGCTCAATATGTATACAAAATTGTACTGCTTGTATGTCTTGCATGTATATACAAAAATATTTTAGTCCTCTGGGAGTATTTTAGGTGTGGAATAGCTAAATTCACTTTTGGGTTTCTCGGTGATTTGTGTGTTGTGTACTCATTTTTTCAAAATCCTTTATGTAAAAGTCTGCTGAAGAAATACACAGCTGTAGTGAACAAAATATATATTTCTTACATTTAAATAAATCCCTGAGTGTTTATGTCCTAGGTAAGTGCTGAACAAGGGACAACAATGCTGGTGAAACTGTGACAGACTTTTTCAGTCATATACAAGTTATCGGTTTCTTTTATATCAGTGCTTTTATATAGAAACTCTACCATTTTATTTGTTATTTCAAAGTTTCAAATTTTATCCTTTAAGAAAAACTCATCTTGGGATGGTAAATGGAAAGCACAGAAACAAGAATAATGATCCCAAAATTCCAAGGGGTTTGAAATACACAGATCTCTTCGGGGGCTTGCAGAATCGAACATCTGCTTTTGCAAAACACCAAACCCAGTCTTCTCCGTGCATGCCGATAATTCTGGTTACCAAAAAGAGCAAGGGGAGTGTGATGTGATAATAGGTCATATAATAGGTTATATTTATTAATTTTTTTCTTTTTTTTTTTTTACAAACCTTGTAGCCTGTTGGAGCTTTGAACCCAAAGAGAGCAGCTTTCTTTGCCGAGAGATATGAATCATGGGAAGATGATCAGGTCCCGAAATTTCACTACGGCACACATTATTCAACAGCAAGTTTTGCACTCACGTGGTTATTAAGAATTGTAAGTATATCTTTGAAAAATTAATTTCCTTCAAATGATAATGAAGGCACCAGATAGCTAGGAATGAATAAACTAAAACTCGGTGGCATAGGAGAGTACTGAAATTTTCTACTAATTGTAATCAGTAGCACAGGAGAAGGAGAAGTGTATTCCAGTGTTTGAACAGAAGGTTTTAATTCTTATGGTACGGGCTTTTCGAATCAGTAAAGCCATTCCTCCTTTTCAGTGTATGTTCTTATACTACTGTAAACACGGGTAACTTTCCTTCCTTGCATATTTTCTGACTGGACCGTGTACTGAACATTTGTGGTTCTTACTGAATGCATTTAATTTTCACCTACTAATGAGTGTAAATGAATTGGTTCCTGATGATCATGAAATTCAGTGATGTAAATAATTTTTAAAAATCTTCTGCAATTTATATGGGAGTAACTTTTGAGATGCTACATATTGATGATATATTGGCTAAACAATGTATTTTTCTATAAAATTGAAAGGCTGTTTATCTCCTAGAAAGTAATTTCTTTGGGAAAGCATTAGCAGCACATCATTAATTAAAGCTTGTTAGAACGTACAAGCATACATAAATCCTTGAAGTAATTTATAGCACTTAGCTAATTTCAAGCAATTACCCACTAATATGTGCTTAAGTGTTCTTTAACTAAGAGGAGGCTTTTAAATCTTTCAAACATTTTTCTTTTCTAAATCATAAATTACATATTAAACAATAACAATCATAAACCTATTGGTATCGAATGCTGCCCTTTATATTAACAAAATTGAAAAAAATAAAAGGCGTGTGTTATTTTTGTTGCGTGATAGTTTAAAAAATATCCAAGTTAAAAATACTGAGCTTTTTCAGGTTTTGAGAGCAATTTGTCACAACTGACTGTAGCTTCTCCTCCAGCCTGTAAACACTTTATTTTGGTTTTATTTGCTTTTCTTTATCTGAATGCATATGCATAGAGTAGGAATAAGGAGGATTTATTTAACGAATAAACATCAGTTTGTATTTCTTATTCTTGAATAACGGAATTAACCCTTTGCAATTAATCATGTGTCTGCCAGAAGAATAGCATAATTAATAACCAAACCCCAAAAGAATAATAAAACCCCTTTTCCCTCTGAAATTCCGAAAGAAATACACTGTTGTCATTAATTAATCTTTTTACGTGTATTTAGGAACCATTTACAACACTTTTCCTAAATCTACAAGGTGGAAAGTTTGATCATGCGGATAGAACTTTTTCATCTATTTCAAGAGCGTGGCGCAATAGTCAGCGTGATACTTCTGATATCAAGGTAAAAACTTTCTCCAAAGGTGTTAACGTATTTTGTAGTACATCTGCCTTTATCAGAGCTGCGATCATAGGACTACAGGTGATGAGAAAAGGGAGGGGAGGAGACTGGGGTCTGTTCTGCCATTGGGGAAAACATGCAAGGGAGGTGACACATGGGTTTACTTCTGTTTATTTATTTCAGTTAATTCTTTTGTAAAACTTCAACAAACATTTTTGCTCTGAGACTGAAATAAGGCAAACTTGGCCTTTGTGCTGCGGATACGTTTCGCTCTCTCTTTGTACTCCTGCACAAGTTTTAAGCTTTTGAAAAGTCGGTAGAAACTGGTATAGATTTTTAACCACTACATTTCATAAATACTCTGCTTATGCTTCTGCCCTGCTCAGATGAGAGTGTTGCAGTTACTATTCATATTACTTTATGTAATTTTGTCTGTAGGCATCCAGCCTCATTTTTGGACAAATTCTGAGTGGCCTATTTCCTTGTTTGACTATGACAAACAGGAGGAGGCGGCTGTGCTAATTTAAGTGCAGAAGGGGCAAAAAGTAGTCTTGTGATGAGGAATAAGTAGGTACAAAGTGGGGATAAAGAGCTGAGAGGGAGATCTGCAGGCAGTCTCCAGAAAGACTGAATACTAGGCAGAGAAACAAAGGGCCAGTATCTTAGGTACTAAGATGAAACATAAAATTTAGTATGATATTTAACCTACCCTAAGGGGTACTGGGCCTGGGAACTGGCAAGCGAACAAGAAATAGGTGGGAGTAGAAAATAAATTCATCTGGGAATTAGTCATTGTATTGAAAGAAACTTACAGTGAAGTGGGTTAAGAGACTGAGGCAGGAGCACGTAGGAGTTCCAAGGACAGAGGATTATGGAGGTAGCAACTGAAGGAGGGAATGAGCTAGAAAAAAGTCAGGGAAAATTTTGAACCGTGGAAGAGAACAAAGGAGGCAAGGATGCTGGCAGTGGTGGGAAAGCTTTGTTGACCTCAAATCCAAGAAGAAGGAGTAATATCAGAATTGTTTGTTTTAATGGAAAGAAGAAGGGAAAAACATAGCGTGAAGAAAATCAGAGGCTAACTCAAGAATGTCATGCAACCAGCAAAAGACATAAGTACCGTGAAATCGTTCTATAACTACGTTTTTTACATAGAATGAGGAGATTCTATTCTATAACTAGTGAGGAGACAATTAAGCGTTGATCTTCGTATTAATGAGATGAGAAAATTGTCCACTGATAGTGCTGAAGAAGTGATGTCTTTCTTACATGAATCCTCAGCAGAGGAATCAATGGCAAGCAGTGACTACTGGAATTAATAGCACCTTTGAAAAGATACAGTATCTGTATCAATTTGTAAAAGAACCATTTAGAAAAGACAAGTACAATAGAGTTTTTAAAACTGACTGGTCATTATGAGCTTCCTTCTCTTGCACC
This sequence comes from Buceros rhinoceros silvestris, assembly GCF_000710305.1. Lineage (NCBI taxonomy): Eukaryota > Metazoa > Chordata > Aves > Bucerotiformes > Bucerotidae > Buceros > Buceros rhinoceros. The sequence goes on from NW_010431914.1 coordinate 12,978, forward strand.
TGCAACTCTGGCAAACAAAATTTTAGAGTACTTTGGGGTTGGTTGTTTTGGGGTCGTTGGTTTTATGGTTTTTGGGGTTTTTTTTGTGAGAAATGGAAGAGAAGAGAGGTAGCAGTGGTGGAGGAAAAGAGAGTCAAGAAATTATGAGGTGAGTTTAACTACAATTCACAGAAAAATAGTTACGCAGCTAATCAGACTACTTTTAAGAGCCAGGAAGATAACAAGGAGACAAGCAAATGAAACACATCTTTATCAAAAAGAGATTATGTCAAAGCAATCACAGTTTCCGATGAGAAAATGTAACAGACCTTTTAAACAGAAAAGCAGCAGATGATTATCTTAGTTTTTGCCATTGACTTATGAATGAGCTGGGTAAACCTGGACTAAAGGAATCTGTTGTATTTGGAGAATAGTTACCAGTGGTTCGTTACCAAAATGGAAAGATGTATTAAGTGGAATTCTTCTTAACAGTAACAGGTTAGGCCTCAATTTCCGTTCGTATTGGATTGGAGCATACTGGAAGTGTAGTGGAGTTGGAAGCATTTCTCGCAGAAGCGTAAAATGATTTGAGAAAAGTTAGATTTAGTTTATTAAGGAAAAGTAGGAATTGTAATTTTCATGCAGATTTTCATGCAGTTATGTACAAACATAAGACGAGGAACAATCTGCTGTGCAAAAAAAGATGAGCGTTCATCACCAGTGCGTGTGAATTAACAATGTTGTGGTATCACAAAAGGTGAGTCATGCTGTGGAGAAAATACGTCAAGAGGACATAGTGTAACTTTCAAAATGTATGAAATAAACTCAGCTTTGCCCAGCTTTGATAAGGTCTTAGCTGGAGTATTACATCCATAGTTGTGACCTAGCTGGAGAGAATCCACACTGGAACAACGGTAACAAGGCAAATTTTTGAAAATAAAATGCAGTGAAAGATTGAGATTGAGGAGGAACGTAAGAGTCTTCTATTACATAGGGACTGCTGCAAGAAAGAAGGGAAAAGTCTCTGCTCTCCACGCTGGATAGAAGAATTAATGGACTTAAATATCGGGGAGATTCTGATTAGCAGTGAAAGTAACCTTTCTGACAGAACAAGTAAAGCTGATCGGTGCTTCCCTGGCAGTCAGTGGAGTGAGGGTTTTTCAGGAATGCTTACGTGTCTTTTGGAAATGACGTATGTGCACGCTGGTACCGTGTTTAGAGTCGTCCCTGCTGTTATGGATGGCCTCTTGAAGTTGCTTGCAGCTTCCTGAGTCTATGAATCGCCATGAATTACACTATGCTGCTATAAAGCATCTGAGTGAGTATAAAGATTGACTAGAGGAGTCTGTTCACTAGAGTGGATGAGCAGCCAGGAAGGGGGATGAGGTAGGATTTCTGCAGGACATGTTGAAAGAATTAAGAAAGAAGTTTGAAAATGCGTAGAATCATCTTTGTTGGGAATACCTGTATCCTCAATATTTCACTATGGCTGTGAAAACCGTTTCTTCATAGTGTTTGGCTCTACCTTGCAAGTGTTTGTGAAATCCATGTATAAAATGTCCCACATGCCTCTAGAAGTTTTCTACATAGAGTCGCAACGCTAGCTTGCTAGTGCTTGAATGTGTCTAGACACATGCGTCCAAGAGCCTGAATAAAGTAGATTATTATGTCCTCCTGTAGTTAACGGTGACACCATACTGTATAAATGCTTGTAAATAGAGTTATTTACTAACTAATTAAGAAAATGAAATTAGGTGTTGCTGCCATGATGAATTTAATGACAGAAGTCTTACTTCAATCTGTTCTGTGTTGCTGTTTTCATGTCAAGAACTTTGGGGTTTTTTGATCATGGGCTGGTTTACACTACACCAGGCCTGCTGGCAGCAGGCGGGGTACGCCTGGGTCTAAGTGTGAAAAGGGTCTTTGTGCAGGAGTTAGCAGAGCTCACTGAAAGAACTAGGTCTGAGGGGGAATGGGATCACAGGCTCACCAGGGGTAAGCAAGGGGGCAGAACACCCACCAGTGTTGGAGGTACGGTGTGCTAGCAAGGTCCTTTGGTCTGACCTCTCAGTAGGGGTGGGGGTGGAGATCCATGCGGCAGCAAACATGAATCACCAAAGCTGTTGAAGGGTCTAGAGCACAAGACTTACGAGGAGCGGCTTGAGGGCACTGGGGTCGTCTAGCCTGGAGAAAAGGAGGCTGAGGGGAGACCTTATTGCTCGCTACCACTGCCTGAAAGGAGGTTGTAGCGAGGTCGGTATCAGTCTCTTCTCCTGAGTAACAAGTGATAGAATGAGAGGAAGTGGACTAAAATTGTGCCAGGGGAGGTTTAGATTTGCTATTAGGGAAAAAATTCAGCACTGGAACAGGCTGCCCAGGAAAGTGGTTGAGTCACCATCCCTGGAGGTGTTTACAAGATGTGTAGATGTGGCACTTAGGGACCTGGCTTAGTGGTGAACTTGGCCATCCTAGGTTAATTGAGGGACTTGATGATCTTAAAGGTCTTTTCCAACCTAAACAATGCTACAATTCTATAAATATGTGCAACCGGAGCAGCACTTTCCTGGGAAACAATTGACAGCTGACTACAATGTTTTCTGTACCCATCTTGCACGATACATGTACATCTGCACATGCATTTGTACTGGGGAAGGAAGGAGGAGGAAGACGGGGCTGGAGTTAAATGAAGACAGCTCTCTCTGGATGAATTTGATCCTTGCCACGGGAAATTAAGTTTCCAGTGTTTATTCTTCCTGTGGAGTTCCTTTCCCACCTACATTATAGCCAACAAATATTGTGCAATGTGACACCCGTGAGTTTTAGACTTATTCCCTGTAATCTTGGAGTGTCAGTCTCTCTAATAATTTTATGATAGTACTTTCTCTTGGGCTGTCCTGAAAGGACTGAGTGCACATCATTTGCTGTTACCTTGGCCCAGAGCATTGTAGTCAAGCAAATGCCGTTTTCTGATTCAAGTCGAGTTCTGAAATTATTTCCTTATAACTGTGGACTGGAAAAGCTGCTTTCTGCATCACTAGAGTCAGAGGGATCATGTGTGTAAAATTAAAGGAGAGGAAAGAAAACCTGTGTCACCTACTGTCATTGATGGAGTTCTTAAGATTTCTAGCTTGTACATTAATAAACTGTAGAGAAAAGCTGTCTGATTTGCATCCACCTCCTTTTCAATAGATTCAAATCCTAAAAGTTACAATTTAGCGATATTGTGTGGTAACGTACTAGCAATGCTTGATGTTAGCAAAGCAGACTTTTTTAAAGCAGGTAGCCTAGGGTTCTTTTGATGGTTTCCAGAGCATGGAAGATGGCTCGCTGGCAAGAGCTAGTGTGATTCCCTTGAAGTTTGCAATTTGCAAATACTAAAACATTATTCAAAGGTTATTCAAAAGCCTTTGACATCTGATTTATTAATTTTTTTCTAATATCAACCTAGTTTAGGACTGTCTTAATTTGGTCCAAGATTTTGTCCAAAACAATACGCAGTTCTCTTACCTCTGTGTTCTCTTAGCTCCGTGTGTGTAAGGATGGATTTTGGGAAGACAGCTCATGCCTGCCTGTGAAGACTGTGCGGTTTCATGCAAGCTTGAGATTTTATCTCGTGTGGTTTTTAATAAAATTAGGCTCTTGAGGGGAGCTTTACTTTTGTCACAAAATGTTTAGTAAGAAATGTGTTTTCTTGGATTCTCATTGAAGAGATATCGTCATGTGTTACAATGTGGTAATAACATTTTTAAACCTGTATCTTCTGTGTGTTTATTATAATCCAGTGCTAACTGAATGCAACTGGCATTTTGGAAAAGATGTTGTGTTTTGAGAGCCATTTTCCTTGTTACATTTATAAGGAAATTATGCACAGCTCAGATGAAAAATAATAATACCAAGCAAATAATGAGAGCGTTTAAGTAAAAAATGGCCTTGAGGGAAGTCTTCATACAGAGATCTCTACGTTGTGTTCTAACCTTTCATCTCCGCAGGACACAGTTCTCTGTCTTTAACAACATCAGAGATACATCCTGAATGTTCTACTTTCAGCAGGCCTGTCAGTTTGATTGAGTGATAAAACACTGAAATGTATTAAAATAATTTGAAACTTCCCCTTCTTGTTCCATAGGTAGGATACATTTTACTGTTCTGTCTATTTAGTATTTTTTAGCAGATTCTTTAATTAAATTCTTCAGTCTTTCTGCTTCCCTTTCCAGTGTTTCAGATGGGGTGACTATCAAATATTTTTAAACTTGAACTGATCTACTCATGATAAGGTATCATTATTTCCTCTGTTTGAGGTTTAGCAATAGGGAAGTTTTACTATATGATTTAATTACTAAAATACTTTTTCAGATGTTGCTTGTTCTGCTGTGGCTGAGTATTCTGACAAAAGTAATTGGCTGTGTTAAACTTTATTTGAAATATTAATCCATTTTTCAACTTCCACTTTAGATTTTTCATGTGCGCTTGTTCTGAAGCAGCTGACCCCTTCAAAGGGGGACGCAGTTCTAGATGTGATGGGGAGGCTTCCACTGCAGCGCAAAGCCCACTTGGCCCTTTTAAAGACAACATAGAGCTTGTTTGTGCTCAACAGTAGATTAACTCTGAGAGTAGATTTATGACCAAGAGAATTGTTTAAGCTGTAAAAGATGTCTAAGTGAGATGTGGGGAACAAAACTTATTTCAGGGGAGTCTAGTTAAGGACTTGAGATAGATTGAATCCCTTGAGGGAGAACTGTCTTGGAAATGTAGGTATAGATGGATACAAATGGAAATGACTTTGCTGTAGTATCTGTTCAGTCCATGGAAAACACAGGGTAAAAAACATTTATTTCTCAGTGAGCGAAAGGGTTTTAAGCTTTACCTCGTGTTTCTGATGGACTGAGAATATGAAACAGCTAGTAGTTGGCTATTGTGGCTGAATAAATAATACTGGGGCTTTTTGACGATAATCTCTCTGGATTCCTGTCGGCACTTCTACAGCTGATGAAAACCTAGTAGTTAATGCATCGGTTTATAGAAATACAGAGCGTTTGGGAAGCCACTTTTAAGACCTTGAAGGTGGCAGGCCAAAGTGAATGGTATTGTCTCCTGATGCATGGGGAGCAGGGGGCACAAAGGAAAAAGAAGGATTTATTCCTATTCCAGCTTAAAAAAATGGGAGTTTTTAGAACCATTGAGCTGTTCACAGGAAACTATTTCTCCTTGCTTCTCATGTGAAAAGAATGAATGTCGTTATTGATGCTTGCTGTCGTAATATTACTGTTAATCTTAGTTGGAGGCATCATACATTACAAGGAGGACTGCCATGAGCTAGCTTTGGAAGCAGCTCGTGTTGGCTGGTATCACTTCAACAGAGAAAGCTAAAGCATATGTGTGGTCACAACCAATCTTTGTCAGTGCCCTGTCAAAGCCCTGCGTTGGTGATCAAAGCAGGAAACCGATGCTGCGCTGGAGTATGACCTTTGGTTGAACGTCTCAAATTTTGATTTCAAGAGGTGATACGTTGCATAAAATTTAATTTCCTAGTTCTCCCTTATCCATCTCTTTAAGCAATGCAAATTAAAAGTCCTTCGGAAGTTTGCGGGTGTCGCTACCGCTCTGGCATTTTTATTTCCTAATTAGCTCAGCACTGTTGCCTTTAAATGATTAACCATGTGCTTTTAAGTTAAGTCTTCTACACTGAAAAATACTAAACGTATTTCAGTTTTGTGAGAGTACCACTTAGTACCTTTAAGGTACTAGACAGGCATGACCACTAACTCATTTAGTTACTTCTTAATTTACGTTGTTGTGCAAATAATCCCCATTAGTTTTGTTAATGCTGTGTAAAAAACAAAAATGCAGTGTTTAAGAGAAAAATAGTTTGGTTTGGGCTTGGACTAAGTTCTGGAATACAGAAATGAAGTCTGTCCATTTGTGTTGCTGGTTTTCTTTGATGAATGAGTAGATTTGCACATACTTGTTCCGAAGTATTTCTGGTTTGGTAGCTAACCTGTTGCAATAAATTTATTTTTCATTATATTTACAACAGTGTAATTGTTGCCCTTTGCATGTATTTTCTCTTTCCCAAATGTATTACTTGCGGATTGTTTGGTTTGGTTTGGTTTTGTCTTGTTTTATTAGCATACATACAGTTTCTCAAAATAATTTGAAATTTCTCATGCTGTCCTCCAGATAACTATGTTGCCTTCTTGGTGTCATCTGGAATTTTATTACTGCACCTTCTATGCCAGGTCATCAATGAGCTTATTGACTGGAATTAGGAGCAAGGCAGAACCCATTACCATGTTCTCCCAGTTTGACAGTGAGCTATTGATAGCTGCTCTTGGAATATGGATTTCCAGCTTGGGTACTCCCACATTATTGTAACCTAATCTCATCACCATTTCTCTGCTTAGAAGAAATGTCATGGGAGGGGAGTGAGACAGTCTCAGAGGTTTTTCTCAAAAGTGAAGCAACATCTTACCTCTTTTTCTTTCACCATCCACTATTGCAGTTACCTTTTGGAAGAAAATTATACTGGCTTAATGCAATTGATTTTTGAACCATTTTTAACCAACTTATGGTCACTCATACAGAGTTTTTCTTGCCTTTCTGTCTACAGCTTTCTGTGTGTTCCTTTTTCATGTTTAGGGGGTTTTTTGGGTCCATTTATTAGTTTCGTACAAAAGGAGATGCTAGAAGACCATACACTTACAGAAAACATTAGTAACAACGGATTAGTAACATCCAGTTACACTGTTCCGGGTTGTTCCATCATAAAATGGGTACTAATTTATGAAAGTCGTTCTTGCGATATGGCACACATCAGGACAGCTATTGTAAGGCTGGTGTGAGGTTATTGAATAGCTGAATTCATATCTCATACAGGTGTGTTTGGCAAGCTATGATTCTTTACCTTGTCCTAAGGTTCTCATAATATAGAAAAGCTTAATTTTTAGGTACAGAAACGTTGTTTTGACAAGTTAACTATATTATAAAACTCATTGCCATCACATTGTTTTGGACAGTCTCTTTGAATTGTAACAGTATTGAACAATGTCTGCTGTAATGTGTAAGTTTTCTTGGGCTTCTAGGAGGGTCCTAGTGTTATAAAGTGGGTATCTGGTATAAATAAACACTAGAGAGATTGGGGGAGAATGGTTTTGGCCAAGGTTCTTCAGGAGTGCCCTTGGAGGGGACAGCTTGGGAAGCAGGAGAATGCTGAAAAGGCATCACAGTTTCACTAGGAATAGGCTACTGAGATTAAGGACCAAAATATAGTTTAAGTGATAATCATGGCTATAAAATGTTGTCTCAAACTGTAGACTGTAATAAAAAAAAGAGCTCTGAAAGCAGCCCTCTGCCTTCTCATTCTTCACTCATTTTCTCATTCCTTGCTGCTAATTCATCTCTATGCTAATGACTAAATTTGATCCCAGACAAAAATATATTTGATACAATCAGCCTATGGAAACCGACAGTGCCAACTTTAAACGAGAGTTAGCCCGTGCTAAACTCAATACTCCGCTGGCCATAGGGCGTTCTCAAAATCTGTCTGAAGCTATCATAGTGCTGGTATCTGCTGTTCTTCAGGATTTGTCAAAACCAAATCCCCCGTTGGCCATAGGGCGTTCTCAAAATCTGTCTGAAGCTATCATAGTGCTGGTATCTGCTGTTCTTCAGGATTTGTCAAACTGGCAACATGTGTGCAGTGTTTAACAGGATTTGTTGAGCTTTGGTGCCGTGACTTCTTAGACAGTGGCATTAAAATATGAAATATTAAAAATTAAAGGAATAGAGGAATAGTTGCAGTAAAGTAAGAGAAGGATTAAATAATTTAATAAGTTGATTTCATTGGACAGGTAATTAAATAATGTATCTCAGTCTTTTATTATTTCTTAACTTTTCTTCCTTTTCAGTACATATTTTGAGAGAAATAACAACTTTCAAAGGTTACGCTACTGAAAGCCATCCAGGCTAAAGTTTTCAGCTGTGAGTTCTTAAAGGCCTAGGTAAAACATTTATATAAAAAAAATTATTGACTTCTGATAAAGAAATTAAACAGAAATGCAGATACTATGTCCTGTAATCACGTCTTTTTCACATTTCCTGAAAGAAGCACATCCAGAGAAACTTCTGAGTGTCCACAGGAATTACTCTTCTTAGCAGAGTGTTAAACCTGCTCCTGTCTGCAGGTCCTAATATATTTTATCCCAACAAGCTCAAACTCTTGCAGAAAATCATTGTTGTGGTGGACAACTGTAACCAAATAGAATATATCACAAAATTAAAGTACCGGTAGTGTTACTGGCAATCATAGATACCTCCTAATTTCTGTTACTATTGGGTGGATTACTAAGTCGTTATTGGGCTACGTGTATTCAATCTGGGGTTTTTTCTTTCAAGCATGAGAATCTTCAAGTCTTCAAGAAGACTTGAGAATCTGGACTCTATCATTGAGCGTGATGGGCAATAAACATTAAAGTGGTCATTGGGAAAATCGTGTTTACTTCATAATACATCAGGTTTTGTATGTCTGGGAAAGGTTATTAATAGTTGTAACATTCTATAAAGGAGAAAAAGTCCTTTTCTGCAAATCTTAGAACAGATGATGCTTTGGATCTCCTGTGGGTTTGCTTCTTGCAATTGATTGAGTTGTTTATCAAAAAAGCTGTAAGCCTCAAATGAAGGATTTCATTCGTTATGGTGCCCTCTCCGTGTAGCTTCTGCGGAGACTGCTGAGATGTGAATTTGTGCTGCACTTGCTGGGCACCTCAAGACACATGCACACACATATAATGGCTTTACTCATCTGCTTATTGTTTTCTAAACTCATAGAAACTTCTCATTATATAACCTGCTGTAAAATTTGGCCAAAAGTGACCAAGAAACTGAACACGTTTTTGGAGGAAATGGAGGTTTCTGCAGACAGGCCAGTGAGCACATGTGAGTTGCTGGATGGAATACAACTGAGTGAAAGGCGTGTTAAGCAGTATGTTTAAATCTTGGTGCTACAGGCAAGAAACTCTGGAGTTCAAAACCACCCTAACATTCAGAAACTGGAGGATGATAAATTTCATGACTTTCTTTAAAATGTATTTTTAAAAAAAGTCAAAGCTCTGCAAAACGGCAGCTCATACTTATTGAACCAGGCTGCCCGACCTGAGCATGCCTAAGACACCCTGTCACCCGATAAGCTTTTCTACATATGCTTTGCGTTGTTTCATACTTCATCTAACAGACAGGAGTTTCAAAAGTTACGAGGAATGAAGTTGCTGCCAAGTTGGCAGCATTTCGTTTGTATAGGAGAAATTTCATGTCATGTCAGTAGCAGGGTCAAAGATGCCCAAGAGCAACGACTAGCAAAATTTAGAAGCAGGTACATAATAATTCAGAAATTTAATAATAAACTCTAGTGTAGCGAAACTTTTAAACATATTTAGGATGCAGATCTTTGGTTTTCACGGAAGATTTATTTTTCTTTAAAGCTGTGCCATGATCCATACCAAGAAAATATTTCTCTGAGTAAAAAAAACCCAATTCTAATTTCAGTCGGATCTGTATGTGGTAATCTGTGGGAATTTCTGTAGTTAAAAATATAGACATCTGAGTGTGCGAATCAGAAAATTCCATCTAATATCTGTGGCCTTACATTCAGCTGTAACTGTATTGAAAATTAAACAAATACTTTTAATATCTGCTACAGACTTTTTGAGTAGCTGTTGAAATAATAAACTTCAAGTAAGTCTTGGACAAATTTGCTGAAGTCCAAAGGAGAGTGATTGGAGGTCTAGAAAGTGAGACAAGTGATAAAACGTTGACTGTTGTTTGCCTTGGAGAAAAAGCGAGCAAGGACAGAAAAATAAGGCACTTTGGCAGTGGCAGTTTTACCGCTTTACCCTGCTAGGGCTTTTGGCTGGCCAGCACAGTGCGCTTCATTTCATGGAATCACAGAACAGCCCAGGCTGATGGGACCTTGAAAGATCTTTTCCATGGGAAAGTGAGCCTAGATTATCTAGTACCTTGTCCAATCCCATCTTGAAAACCTCCAGTCACTGGGACGCTACCAAGTCCCTGGGGGGCTTGTGCCAGTGAAAAATAATTCTCACAGTAAAGAGTTTTCTTTCTGCTATTGAGATGAATTCTGCTGTGTAGCTCCTGTTGCAGCGTGCTGCTGTGCCAGCTCGGTGCTGGTGTGGATGCCGTCCGTCCTTCGGGCGGGAGCGACACGGTGGTCAGAAAGTGCTGGTGGCAATGGATCTCGCTGGCCCTGAGGGACGAGCTGCTCCTACACACTGATATGTGTGAAAAGGTGCAACTGCTGCTTGTATTCAGCCTGAACTGGATAAGAAATGGGCTCCAGCTGCCGCAAAAGCAGACTAGGTGTTAGGGACACCCACACCCCAAGTGTGTGGACAGATGGACACGAGATTTGTAGGATCCCCATCACTGACAATTCTAAAAGAACAAGGCAGAGAAACAGCTTTCAATAATAACTGATTATAATTGTCTGTGAATGGGAAGGTGGACAAGGTGACCTTCCCGGGTTTTGTCTAGACCTTTTTATGATTCTGTACAGTCCTTTTCACTCCCAGTTAATTTAAAAAAAAAATGGAGAAAAAGAATATAGTTATATGTACAACTTTTTTCCTGTTTCTCTGTCAAATTAACCAGAAGTACATATTACGTGGTGTATAAAGATGGTCAGTAAATACCATGCCATACTTTTACATATACCCTTTCTAAGAAGTAAAATAATTTTGGTATTGACTAACAGGTTTTAAAGTACCTTAAAGATGCATTTTTTATGTAATAAAGTATTGACTTAATAAAATCTGTTTATTGACCAATAATGAATCAACTGCTAATTGTGATTATCTCATATTTCTTTAATCTACTAAGTAAACATCTGAATTTTTTATAATTTTCTTTGCCTAATTTTAAATTACTGAAGATTTTAATATTTTTCTTAAACTAGGAAATGTTTGAAATATAATCTCTTAGAACCTTATCAGGATGATTAGACATTGATAAAATTAATTTCATCATTAATTCAATTTAGAATTTTAATGGAAACTTGCTGAAGGACTTGTAAAAAAAACTGGGGAAATTTCAGACAGTGTCTTGAGGTGATTTCTTAATTCTGTGGGTAATAACAGGCATATAGCAGGCAGAAGGTGTTGTGGTTTAACCCCAGCCAGCAACTAAGCACCACAGAGCTGCTCGCTCGCTCCCACCCGGTGACATGGGGGAGAGAATGGGGAGAGTAAAAGTGAGAAAATTCTTGTGTTGAGATAAAGACAGTTTAACAGGTAAAGCAAACCACGGAATTCATGCACCACTCGCCGTGGGCAGGCAGGTGTTCAGGCATCTCCAGGAAAGCAGCGCTCCATCACGCCTAACGGTGATGTGGGAAGACAAATACCACTGCTCTGAGCATCATCCCTTCCTTCTTCCCCCAGTGTCGCCTCCCAGTTTCTTGTGCATCCCCAGTCTGCTCGCTGATGGGGTGATGTGAGGAGCAGGAAAGGCCTTGACATCCCTGCATCATCAACACGGTGTCCAGCACAAATCCGAAATGTAGCCCCGTACTAGCTATTGTGATGAAAATTAACTCTGCCCGAGCCAAAAACCAGCACACAGGAAAACTCATGGGTACTTAGAAATTATACTTTCTTACAGTCATGAAAACGACTACATTGAAGTGTGATGAAAAAATGAAATTTAAATTAATTTAATGTGTTAGTATATATTTTTGAATGCCATTTAAGTCCCCTCACAGAAGAAATAAAGTGTGGCAATTTGAATAACAACCTAGACTTCTAATATGCATTTTCATTATTCTGTTTGACAGGTTAAATATAGGCTTAATATTGCTTAATGCGATTGTCAAATAATTTAGTTTGAAAATCTCTTATCTTATAAATGTTTTAATGTGGTTAGGGGATCTGTGTCTAGACAGCTTTGCAGATCATATAACTCTGCTTCAAAATGCACCTGTCTATTATTTTCTAAACAAGAGAAAAGAATAAAATAATGCACCATTTCATTACATCAAAGAAACAAAGTATCTTGTGTAGATTTTTTTTTTTAATGCATGGCGGCAAACATTAAAGTAAATTACCAGTGTTAAACTGATACTCTGTTGATAATTACTTTTTTGTAAAAAATCATTTTAGTGAAGTTGCCTTAGGAATCATTGTTTCCATGTGGTAGAGGGCACTTTTTGTTAGAGAAAAATTCTATTTTATATATATATGAAGAATTTTATAAGCGTTTTTAATAAGAATCCTGATACAGCAGATTTTATCTTCAATTATTTACAAAAAATATATGCTGCTGTAAATACTGTGTGTTAGACTGATGTTGGTATTCATCATTAGCTACTTCATCAGTTGTAATGAAATCAAAAACACGGCAAAAGGAGTGAAGTATTGGTTGTCGTAAGGCTGTCTGTCTCTACCCTGTAGGACTGGTAAATGCCAGCAGAGGAATTTCTGAAACTAATTTTCAGCACAGTTGTGCCAAAGGAAGAGCTTCAACAAATCATACAGATGTTTTCATTTTTCTGTGACAATTTTACCATTTCTGTGCATGTGCTGAGTGCATAAAATTTCAGAAGAGATTCAGTAGAATTAGGAAAAGTATGAAGGCAACCAAAATGTTCAGTAGAAGGGGAGATCTCCAGACGGAACAAATCTAGATTGACTAGATTCCTTTAGCTTGCAAAAAGAGTCTGCAGAGGCAGAGCGTGATGATCTAGGTCCATAGTGTCCAGAAGAGCGTACAGAAGAGTGAATAAGGAACTAATACTTACTTTTTTTAACAATGTGGGTACCAGAACCATCCACTGGAACTGATAGGAAGCAGATTTAGAATAAGCTGCTTTAGTGCTAATCTGAGCATATGATGTGAATACTTGAAGAGGAGAGGAGACCTCACAAACAGCACTGAGAAGGGCTGTTAAATGCTGCCGCTACCAACTACTCAAAGAGTGTTCGTAAACTTGATAAAAATTAGGTATTTTATTATCAGGTTCAGTCACTGGTTTAATGAAAACTGTTGCCCTTTAACTAATGTCATTTTCACCTGGGTAAAGCCGTTGAAAATTGACGCTGAACACTGCTCTGTTAGAATGGTCTGTTGTATGCGTTTGCACTCCCTCTTCCCACGTGGAAATGCTAGCACAGTGCTCCAGATAAGAAAAATTCCAGATAAGAAATTTGTAAAAATGTACTGTTACGGTGACAGTGAAAAAAATTATGAAAACTCATTTCTGGAGTAATGAAATAACATTTTATGTTATTTATTTAAGGTTCTTATAGTCAAACTAACAGAAGTTACTGGTAACTTTTAAGTTTCCAGGCAGCATATTGTTTCTGTGTAATTTAATGAAAACAATGTGTGTTCTAGAAAGTTTTCTGATCTTGAAAGAAACTAATGAATAGCTGTACAGATATATATAAATATAAAAAAATAAAACCATCAGTAACATATGTAATGAACGTGTGTTTCCAGTAACGAGAAGCATGGCGTGGTTTCATATTTGCCGTGCATGCTGCTATCGAATTTCCAAGCTCAGTGTCTGCTGTTTCTTTGTGACTTGCTGTCTGTGATGGTAACAACTACAGAAACTTCAGTGTTAGAGAACTTTGGTTTTTAAAAACCTTTATCCTTGCTAAGTTCTTGTTCTTCCACTTAGCCAATCAAATAGTTTCAAATCTCTTTTTATCAAGTACTTGTCAAGCATTTGGTGCAGAAGCACCTTTCTACCCTGCCTGGTTAATTAAGGTGACTGTAAACAAAAAGATGTAGGATTCAAAGCCAAGCAGTGTTTCACACAAGGGTGGAGGTGATAATAGCTTAATTCCTGCTTGATCTTTCCTGTCTTTGCCCTGGCTACTTCGGGTTGACCTTGTCCGCAATCTGATGACCCCCCTGTTGCCCTCAGCCATTTGGGAAGCTGCTCCTGCCTTGGCAGGCCCCGAGGGGCTGTCGGGGACACCACTGATCCATTGACCCGTGTCAGGACTGAGTTTCAGGTCTGAGCTACCGAGCTTCTGACGGAGCTACACACTGCACCCACTGCAGACAAAGCCAGCGGGGCAGTCTGATTTTTTTTTTTTCCTACTTCTTAAGTGGCGTGCAGTTTGCACTTGCTGTATGGAAGACCGATTTTACACCAGTCATTTGCTATGAAATACACTTCCTGAAGCAATTACACGTATTGATCCTTGCCTTACAAAGGAAGTAAATTCTCTAATTTAGTGGCTCAGTTTTTGTAAATCCGTCAAATTGCCAGGTTTACTGGGTGTATTTAAGTCTCAAAATCATGAAATACACTTCCTGAAGCAATTACACGTATTGATCCTTGCCTTACAAAGGAAGTAAATTCTCTAATTTAGTGGCTCAGTTTTTGTAAATCCGTCAAATTGCCAGGTTTACTGGGTGTATTTAAGTCTCAACATCAAGTTCCATTCCCCCCCGCAGAACAAACCAAACCCCTAAACCAAAAAACCCCGCCTTTAAAATACAATAAGGGCAGAGATATTTCTGTTACATCTTAGTAGGCTTTTTCTACGAAGTGTTATGCCAGGACTTTGCAGACATTTATAAAAGAGTAAATAAGGTTCTAATCACATTAACTGAGAGATGTTTACATATGTCTGAGTGCATATTGTACAAAGTAAATGACCACCTATGATGTTGCATGTCCCTACCTTTTTCTGCTTTAAAAAAAATTATTCGTTTAGCTATTAGTATTAGTTTATTTTTCTCGTATGACCTGGAAATGGCAATCCTTTGCTGTACGTGCTTGCGTTTTTCCCTCAGTCGTGTTTAGTGATGTGAGCTCTGCCTGCAGAAGTGCCAGGGTGGGCCAGCCTTGGAGGGGTTATCTGCAGCGTTCCAGGCTGTTCAGCACACTGATAGAGAGCGCACTGGTTTAAAGTGGTGATGATCCTGGCAAGGAATTTAGCACGTGCACAGACCTTGTAACTGTATGAAATTCCTGCCTTTTCTTTTGTGTGTGTGTGAGTGAAATTATGCATTATTCTTTCTTGTAATTACAGACTGGACGTATAGTTGAGTTAACCTTCCCATGGAAGAAAAATACTGACTTGATTCATCTTGGCTATGTGTTTGATTTTTTGATTTTTGGTTTTTTTTTTTTTTCTGAACGTGTGGCATAAACTCAGGTATTTAAGAGTGTAAAAATATGTATAATTTTGGGGATTGAATGATCTTACATAGCCTAAACATTAAGTTCTTAGATCCTTTATGTCAGAGATAATAAGAGCATACCTGTGGTTACACCTTTGCAGTTAGTATGTGGAGCTACTTTCACCTGAACTATAGGCTGTCATTGGTCCATTAGCACTTCAAAGTGTGGGTTGTATTGAAATGTGGAGGAAGCGGTTTTCCCCGACTTCTTAACGTCTTTGGTTGTTTGTTGCTTTTTATGAAATATTATTTGTACCATGTGGTGTTCATTACTTTAGTTTGATAAGTTTCTGTGTGCATAATAATCAAACCCAATGTTCTGACCATTTTGTTCTATAGCTTGCGGTGTCTTAGTTCTTTATTGTGCTTAAAGCATGATGAGGATTTATCATATCTAAAGGTTTGCATTTTAGAAAGTATGAAAGAGGGGATTTTCCCCTTCTGGTGGGGGTGGGGGGTGGGAGGGAGATGTCTGTGGGCAGGTTTTGTGTATTGTCTTTGCCTAATGCCATTCTAATAATATTTATTTTTAACTTGACAAAGTGCATCATCTGACAGAATTTATAACATGGCATTGTTTTTCATTTATCCACAGGAATTGATTCCTGAATTCTATTACCTCCCAGAGATATTCGTCAACAGCAACAATTACAATCTGGGAGTGATGGATGATGGAACGGTTGTGTCTGATGTTGAACTTCCACCATGGGCCAAAACCCCAGAAGAATTTGTTCGCATAAACAGACTGGTAAGATGGCTATCTCCTATTGTCTGTCAAGTGACGCTGGTTTTGTGAGCTGCTTCTGAAATAGTTTGGATCTTTGCTAGCAATATATAGCTATTTATATTTTATGTGAGACTATGGCCGAAATAATCTGAAGAAATGTTAGATTTACAAGTTGAGGAAGCAAAAAGGAGTATGTATTGCTAAGTCTTCAGAATTGCTCAAAAATTTTTGAGTGTGTTCTAAATACACAGCGATCTTACCCATTTGTAAGTCCGCTTTTGTGGTTCTAAACAGCTGATAAAATCGCCACTTTCCAGGAGACTTGAAAAAGCCTGTTTGGCCATAGAAATATTTGTCGCTCATTCCTTAAATGGATACTAAAATAATTAAAAAAAAATCTAAAATTACATTTAAGTCCAAAAATAGTGAATGCCCCAGAAAAGAAGGTTGCGTTTTAAAACTTCTGCCACCTCTTTCCTTAGATTGAAATCTCTCAGAGTATTTTTTACAAGAAAATAAAACTGAATTTTCCTTTGCCTGCTTTGTTCCCCTAACTTGCATTACTGTTCTCTTCCCTGTGTTGGCAAATCCTCTCGTTAGCACTGCCTGTCTGCACTGTGCCTTCGGGCAGCAGAGTGACTTGCAGAAGAGCTGTTAGGGCATCATCGGTTGTGTTTCAGCACGTTCTCAAAGCCTGTACGTTAGGCGCTTCTCAAAATGAAAGGCTTCTGCATCAGTGGCACTCTAAAAGAAATAAAGAAAGAAGCAGAAAGGCTTTTTTAAATGTATCTGGTGAAAGGAGGCTGCAGTTTTCGTGTGGTAGTCAGCTAACTGAGAAACACTGAGTTAAGGCATGGAAACTCTAGAAAGCTTTTCAGATCCCAGGCTTAGACTTGATAATGTTCTGATGTTCCCAAGTTAGAAAACTGGAATTGAAAAAGTTCGGTGTTGGCAAAACATCAGCCCTCACATTCATAAAATTGCGGAACAGTTACATCAGAGGAAATTACAAGTTACCAGAATGCTTTACGCTGCCCTTTCACTGGTGACGTGGTACCACAGCCTTCAGAAATGTTCTTTGGCCTGGATGTCTGCAGGCGGTTGTAGGGTCCACCGTGATAATCACAAATTGTAATAGGTACATGCAGTGTTGTCCTTCGTGTGGAAGTATGTGCCGATTTCATTTAAACGAGGTATGAAATACCCTGACATTCAGCAGGCCTAGT
>NW_010431914.1:30216-30717 GCF_000710305.1 Buceros rhinoceros silvestris
GGACTAGTTCGGCAAACCGTGTTCAAAGGCGACTTTTGATCGTACAGTTGTGCTGAGAGGTAGTTGGTGAGTCTGACACCCCCTGTACGCTTGGGGTGCACTGGTGATTCGGGATAGTCTGGGACACTAGAAGTTGTGTTAGGAAGGACTGCCGAAGGCAGCCTGTGGCCTTGATCTCTCACGACTGTGATATTTTTCCTTTATGCATAAAATAGAGTTCTCATTCTGTTAGCTGTGGATCTGGCTTTCTCCTCTGTGAAGTTACTCTCCATCTCCCGCTTCCTCCTCTTCTGAGATTTTAGGTCTTCATTTTCTTTTCCTCATTCCTAGCCTTACTGCCAGATCTTCCTCACCCTCACCTCTCTGTATGCTCTGACCTACCCTTCCCTCATCCTTCCATCATTTCCTACAGCCTTTGCTACTAGCGTCTGCCTTTCTTGGAGCTCCCTTTGATAGCTCTCATTGTGCTACATTCAGAGGATGAAGTGCTTCATCAGCAGG
>NW_010431914.1:30824-56269 GCF_000710305.1 Buceros rhinoceros silvestris
CAGCTGCTCCTCAGTTATTGCTGTTAAACTCTTGGGCACAAAATGTAAAAACCCTTTCAGGTCTTCTCTAAAAGAATAATGATCTCATTCCATATTCCAAATGTATTTCTTTCTTTTTACGTACAATCTACAATAAGCACATCTTTATTTTGTTAAACCCTGAAAAAAAGTGGTTCAGAACCCTTTAGAACAATGGAAATGCTTGTTACATGACCAAAACTTTAATGTCAAGAAAAAGTAATCTGAAAACAGCAGTATGTTAACTTCTGTGTGTTTGAATGGTGAAGATGTAAACAGCTTAATTTCACTCAGAATTTCTTATGAAACTGAAATATCATACTTATTATCTAAATATAATTAATGTTTCCTTCTCATGTACTTCCCCCCCCCCAAGTAATTATTCATTAGTAATGGTGACTTTTGAAACTATTTTAGTCAAAAAGACTTTGTAAGTAATTTGCTTGGCTTCAGGGCTTGTGTGAACACAGACCTTGCAGTACCACTTGTCAAATGGTGTATTGAAAGAACGTGCAGTCATTGACAAAAATTAGAGTTTTTCAGAAAAAAGAACTTTTACAGGAACATGCAGTTTTCAAGTACTGCATAATTGGACAGATAAATTTTTTTAAGGTTTAAGTTAATTACAGAAGTGAGAAATAATTGACCTAGTGATGGTATACTCAAGTGTGTCAGACATCATCCCTTCTGGTGACGCTGTAGCTCCCTGATACTGTTGCTGTAATTCAGCTAGCAAGTGTTGGTCAGTCTGGTAGTGTTGAATTTAAACCTCTGTGACAATGAATTATGCTGTTTCTGGGTGACACAGTTACCATTAACTGGGCTGGCATGGAGGAAGCCCTCTGTAATGTGCAGCTTTTGTGGTGGAATAAAACCTAGAAAATTGCATGCAAATATGAAATTGCTTTTTGTTATTACTACTTAGCGGATTCGATAACATCAGCATCAAATCGGCATTATTTTAAAGTAGAGTAGGTGTATTTAGGAAGAATGCTTAAAGATTAGTTCCTCACAAATACTATCACAAAAGCTTGCTACAACGTGGCACGGGCTGGTTCGTCAGTTAATATTTCCTTACTGCTTCCTCGTTCAGACAAAATAGCGGTTACAGTATTTTAAGTGCTTGTTTGTAAGCTATCACACATAGATATTTGTTTCCTTTGCATTTCAGTTTACCTCTTCAAGTCCACAGATTTTATACGATGATTGGAGCTCATGAAATGCATACTACTTTGATCTGTGACCTTTTTGTGGTGCTAATCGGGTTCCTGATATCATTATACCTTGCTCATTAATCATATTTCCTGCCGCCCGTCAGCCAGCCAGCCAGCCCGAGCCCCTGTTTGCAGCCCTGTGTTGGCAGGTTTCTGCTTTTCCAGATTATTACAGTGTGATACTTTGGCTTCTCATAACCAGCCCCACATCAAGCTGTGTGCTACAATTAAAGTCAGATGGTCCTCAGGTTGAACAGGGATATGCTGTTGCAGCTGTCCGTCTTTCTGGAACAGACCGGCACGGGGAACAGATGATATGTGGGACAGTGCATAATAACAGCTTGTACAGTACCGTGTCAATAGCCGGAGTTCAGAACATTAATTGACAGGCTGGTAGCTATTTAAAAGTGATTCCCGACCTGTTTTTAGTTCTGTGAAGTATATATTTTAATTGAAATAGATTGTGGCATCTCCTGTGTGTTTGCTGTGAGGGAAAAAGCAGAATGGTGTATAATTAAAACTGGGCTTTGATTGATGGAATGTCATGATGAGCTAAATGATAGCATCACGATGTCATTCTAAGCAATACAAAGAAGAGGAAAATGCAGGTATTGCTTCTGCATATAGCTGATACTTCGTATTAGTTTGTGATAGCACAATATTTTATAACAAATTGATGGGAGGGAGCAGGATATTTTTCGCTGAGACAGTCTACAGGAACTGATGGGAAAGTGACTGGATATTTACTATTCTGACACCATACCATACAGCTCTAAAGCTCTGTATTATATTTCCTTCCATAGAGCAACTGCTAAGATACTGGAAAATACTTTTCTGTTTACACAGATGCAGTTGGCAATAATTGTGTTATTGTATAATTCCGTCATTTTATATATGTGTGTGTGTAATAATAATTACAGCGTTAGCTTAATAAAAGTAAGAAAGCCTCAAACTTTTAGATGAGGTAAAATCGTAATTCCTTCCCCCAACAAAACAGAAAAATCCCAGATGGCATCATTACCTTGTTATTTCAACATTAGGGCGTTAGTATGTGAGTGAAGGGGAGAAGGCTAACTGATCTGGTATCTAATAGAAAGAAAACACCCAACAATTTTTTGGGTTCTCCTGTACTTCTGAGAGATCTATAGGAAAAAGAAGTGGGAAGTGAACTGGAACAGGGAGAGTATAAAGACCTAAATGTTCCAATGTTTTTTGGATACAGAAATCTTATGCAAAACCTATAGCAGTATTTGCCAGACACTGAAACAGACCTACCCTTTTAAACTTAGATTTTTCTGGGGTCTTTTATTGGTTTCACAGTCAGCTTCTGAATAATTTTCTGTTTCAGAAATTTAAATTTGCTTGTTGGAGTTAGTATAATTGCTCCGTTACAGCTGACAGAATATTTAAATGCTCTTCTTGCTATGCATGACGAAGTAGACATTCTCAAAAACCAGGTGCGACCCAAGGAGAAGTCTCATACTTCCCATTCATGGTTAGGGACAGCTAAAAATCCCAGTAAGGCAGTTCAGCTTGTTCTTAACAGTAAAGTGCTCTATTTTGTCCTGGCATTGAAGATTGGATGTCTGAATAGGTAAGCATTAATTTAAAAGAGTTAATTTAAATCAGTTATTAATCTACTGATAATAACTAAATTTCCCACAGCTTTGATGAGCCTCAGCTTTTTGAGAATTAGATTGCTTCAATGATAATAAAGTTGTTGAGGGTCTGTCAGGACAGCTTTCCACAATATATCTCAATTTAAGTATTTTAGTGCCTTATTACAGAGTTAGTCCTTTCATGATTAATGATTTATCCATTTGATTCAATGCTGGGGAAAATGCAAGACAAATTAGAAAAGTGATATTACTGGTCTGGATTGAAAGTTTTGAAATCCAATTTTCGTATAATTGAAAATGTAGTGATTGGAAGCTAGGACACTTGCGAAACAAATGAAATACTTAAATGCATAAAGGTACTATACATAAGATTTATCCTGGCAGGCTAAGTAAAATGGAGAGGAAGGGTAGGCCAGCCATTCATCCTGACACAAGTTTTAGGGGAGCAAAATGAACTAGTATTAAGGAGCACTGATTGGTAAGAAAGATCTGCGATGAGAATTAGACGATCATTAACAGCTGGCGGGGTGCATTACTTTCTAGCACAGGCTACTCCACCTTACACCAGAAAACAGGGAAAAAGCACCATTCCCTGCCAACTAACACACCAACACTACTCAAAAGTGCAGGTTTTGTGAGTCTTCGCTCTCTCCTATCGAGAGACTGCTGCTCTCAGTCTGTTAAAACTATCGCTATCGGCCAAGTAAAGATACTGAAGCAGCGGTTAAGGCAGTGCCTCTAACTTGGAATGTACTGGATTTTTGGTATTATCTTAGAAAAATCTTTCCATAGTAGTTTTTTGTGGTTCCACAGCTGTGTATTTACAAATACAGCAAGTGCTGTAGAAAATCTTGTGGCTATGAACTGTGTGAAACAAGGCTCTCTCAAGTGCAACAGTGCGAGATTATTTAGTCACGTATTGCTGGTACTAGCTTACTCATTAAATATGTCAGCAACATTAGAGAGCAGGAAAAAGGCTGAAAATGAACACCGGGTTAACTAGCAACATCAGAGTTGTTATCTGTGCAGCAGAGTTTCTAGCTGAATTGAACTTCTAGTTTAAGCAGGATTGGATGTAATCTTAAAAGGGTCGAATGCGGATTAGACTGTGGACACTGCGTGGTGAACATCCTTCTGGCAACCTGAGCGCATCTGAAATGCTCGCAGAGTTTGAGTGTAGAACAGAGGGAAAGGAAAATCGTAGCTCTGTGAACTCTTTACTCAGATAGGCTCTTCCTAGATGGTTCTTGGCACGTTAGGTATCTGTTCATCTAGAAGAGAGGTGATGGATCATGTTGAAAAAGGAGAAAAGTTTTGATACCAGTTCTTTGAAACTCTTTACTTTGTGAAAAAATGCGTGTGATTGAAGTGTTCCTTCCATTTATGTTTCTGATGTTTGGTGTTTTCTGTGGCTTTTCTTTGGAAATTATGATCGATACACAATAAAAGATTTCTACAATACATTGTGAAGGAAGGATATCTATTAACTCTACCAGCATTTTAATTTTTAGAAAAAATAGTTTTCATAAATATATAATAGAAAAAAGGCAGGTTGGAACGTAATCTGTTACTTGCGTTTTCTGGGAAATGGTTGTATTTCTCTGACGTGTGTGTAATGCATTTCAAATGGATATATATTTAAACATAACTATCGACAATACGTCTTAAAACACTATGCTGCACTCATTTTAGGTTGCTTTCAAGCCGTGACTATGGAAAAAGGGTTTGTGCAGGAGGCAAGATTGCTTGTAGCAGGCAAAATAAGACATTTCCATTCACAAAAGTCTCGGAAACTGAAGTCATCAGAAAGTTGTCAGGAATATTGGTCCTCACCAAAGCTGGGTGTGAAAGGTCCAGTCTGGTGGCACACTGGACTCGTGTGTTTAAAAGCTTGACATTGTTTAACACACAGTTTTATTCCTCATCTGTGAGAACAAGGCAGTCCTGGGAAGCACAGGGGCTGCACTGTGTGGTTCCTTAACAGGCAGAGGAGCACAGGAAGTCTCTCGAGCAGCTGGAGGAATGTAGGATGGTGTGTAAATTTAAGAAGCAGGATTCCTTCTGGTTTTGCTTCCATGACTACAGTGCGCAGTTCTAGTGACTGACTGCTTTTCCCTTCCAGTTTATGCATATAGAATACCGACACTGGCTTAAACCCGTTTGTTTGGCAGCCGAGCTAAGTCGTGTATTAATATTATTAATTGTGTTACTGTACTGCTTATCTAATCAACTATAATCTGTGTTTGTCAGTGCAGGATTTTTTGCATTGTTAGAACTACTTCCTAAAACTTTGTTGTCTTTCACCCAGAAATACTTGTGTGCAGGCTAGAATAAAGAAATACTGGGTAATTGAAAGCAGTCTTTTATTTTAATCATATCATGTGCTGATCTGATTTTTAGCATAGAAAGGGGGAGGGCAATGAGACCTTCATTACATATTTTTAATCACCTTACTCAAATCTCATATGAAAATAAGTCTAGAATAACATTAGTAATGCCAGCATAACTGAACTTAGGTGAAATCAGTGCAAGGGAAAACCTAATCTGTGAGTACTCCAGAGCAGAAATAAAAGGATCATTCAATATAAGACATTTTGAAAAGCAGAGAAGAAATACTTGTAAAAGAATGTGATATATGGCCCATTAGAAAACGTTCTGAAAATCTGGGAATACGCAAAAGTAGACTAATTTTTCTCTATGTGCAATTGACTCTGTGTGTACAAGAATAACTGACTTTTATTGAAATGCCATCTAAGAAATATGGCCAGAATTTCACATTTATTTAAACCAAATTCTGTTGGAATGTTGCTATTACTAAGTTTCAGGTAAGATTTTTTATTGATTTAATTTGTAAAGGAGACTAGTATGGAAAGAAAGTCAAATATATTAAAGAGTATGAGGAAAGTAATGAAAGCCATGCCTTCATGAACTGAAGCCACGCTTCTGTATAGAACTTGTCTTAAGAATGCTGAAAACATTCAGTTTTGGTTTCATAACACATCAAAATATGTGGGGTTTGGATAATATACATGACGGAACACATTGGAGAGGAGCACCTGTGGGACAAAGTTAATATATAGTAAAAACCAAACGTGGTGGTGTAAAGAAATTTTTTTTTTTTGGACTTTTCAAAGAAAACAGTAACCTAGGTTATATCATCATCTGTTAGCCGAAAGCATTCATCTCATTTACATCCAATCCAGGTCTGTAAAGAGGAAGGGAAAGCAGAGTTTCTAAAATCTGTTCCTTCCATAATAATACCTTCATCACATCTTGTTTGCGATTCCTGCCATGTCTTTAAACTCGACACACAAGTTACTTTATTGAAGTTACAACCAAACTCTGGACTGCAAGACTGTAAGCAGCGTAAAATAAAAAAGGCCACACATGCTTGCATTTAAATCATTTCTGAAAGTGTGATCGCTGCCAGACTTCTTGAATAAGGAAAGCGTAATGGAATCGTAGGATGCGATTTCCAGGGCAGTCTGTCTGTCTTTGCTATTGTGGAAAAAAAATTAAAGAAGCCAGGATCAAAATTTGCCAATCTTCATAATTCAAAAAATGCAAGGTATTAAATAATTCTAGCATAATTCTCTCGTATTAAACCCACACACATTCTAAAAATAGTTTACATTACTTGCTAACCATTATGACACTACACTGTTAGCTGTAATGCATCTGTCTTCGTGAAGTCTGAAATTAAACAAGGTGATTAGGAGAAAAACTAAAATGTACAATTATTTTAAAGGAGAGCAACACAGAACAAAAAGAAGGTTACGTAGTAAAAAAGCCAGGATGGATGTTTTCTTCAAAAAGAAAGAAAGCCTCAACTAAAACTGTGGACATTCAAGAAAGTGATGATAGGTGCAGATTTTCTAATAGGATAAGTTAATTTATCATGGCTAAGATAAATACTAAAACATGGAAGAGAATGATATGCAGTTGGAAAAGATTCTAAAATGCCAAATGATAGCACAGTTTAAGCATATACAGTTTAAAAAAAATAAAGGAAAACTAAGGTAGGTAAATTTGCTTTTATCCCAAAAAGTTGATTGGACAATTAAATTTGCTTTCAGCTCTTTTGTGGTTTGATGTTGTAGAACTGGTATCCGAAAGCGAGTCCATGGAGGACATTCAAGTTATTACTGTGTGAAATGAAGTGGGAAACAATTGTGCTGGAGCCACTGCTCCATTTAACAGGTGTTCACTAAATCTGTCTGTCTTCTGTTTGTCTGTTCGTCAAATGCTGTGCCCGGGCAGTCCCCATAAATGCTGTCCTGCGAGATACTGCTGAAAATGTATCAAGAATTTTGATTAACATGAAAAAAATTGTATTACAAGTTCAATATAGGTAAGGGAGAAAAAGTCTGAGGGAGATGGCAGTTTCTTACTCAATTTACCCAGAGTTACAGTCTGTGATTGGAAGTTTGCAAAGAAATACTGCAACTTGCTCCTCCTGTAAGGTGAACTAATGACGGTCCAAACTTCCGTACAACAGAATGTGCTGGTGAGAGACATGGAAGGATATGGTGTTGTCGGATTTGTTTCAGTGTTGTCTAAAGTTTATTTAGAGATCATATGTGAAAATATGCTGCTAAATTTGAGTTTGATGGGTAGTTTGTTCTAAATAAAGTATTTGTAATGTAGTCAGAATGTAGAGAAGTTTCCATCCTATGTGTTGGAAAAGAAAGTGAGATTTTGATAACATTTGCATGTGTGAAGCTGTGGAGAAATAAATTGAGAATTTGTGGTCTTCAGCTGAAGAAGGGGAGGGGTTGAGAAAACATGGCCATCTGTGCCCTACATGGAAGGATACAAAAAAAGTCAGCTGAGGCTTTGCTTTCAGTGCTTTTCCCTGGCATGACTCCACTTTTTGAAAGCCTGGATGAGGAACAGTAATGTTGCTAAAACCATCTGGGGTACAGAGAAAGCTTACGACAATGATATGGAGGTAGGAAAAACTGTCATATGAGGAAAGACTTTCTTCTTCCTCATGAAGAAGAAGAGAATAAAGCATAATAAAAGCATACAATATAATGAATAGTACTGAGAAGATGCATCAGGAAATGCCATTCTCTGTTTCTTAACTTAAGGACACAAAGGTTGTTCACGAAATGAAAAACTAACATTTGTTACAAGCTAGTACTTTTCAAAAACTTGTAATTAGACTCAGGAACATTGAGAGTAACAACAGGAACCGGAAGGCGACTGTGGATATTTATACACTGAAGAAGATAACCTAGTTTGTTAGGAAGTACAAAACATGGAATATGAAATACAGGGTCTCACATCCAGTGCGTAAGACAAGCTCTGGAGGAATATGTGAGAGTTTCATGAGGGAAACAGTACCCCTCCTCTTCTCACTGTCGTAAGTGCAAGGATCTTTTTCTTGAGCAGATCAAATTAATGATGCTTTAGTCCTGCACAACAGATCTTCTGGCTTTATAGAAATGAAAGCCTGAAGACATAGTTCCAAAACATAGGGGACTTGCCAGGGCATAGCTAAGGCGAGTCCCCCATCTCTCCTTCCTATCCCTCACCACATTTCTCCATCTGTGCTTTGTTCAGGGACAAATGTTTGTGAGGCTGCACTTTGAACTAGATCACTGAAATGATTTGAAAAAGCCTTATTTCCGACCCAAGTTATTATTTTAGTGACCTGATTTACAATATTCCTTTCCTGGTGGTGGCATTGGTACAAGTAACAGCATAGTTAGTTGCAATGCAGCACCAAGGACAAACTTTTTGGAGTGGAAACCTCTTAAACTATTTTCTGTGTCAAAGTTAGTCTGTCATTAAGCCGCAGTCAGCAGCGTGGACTTGTAGAGCTAGCCAAGCTCTAGTTAGCTGTGTTTCTGATACTAGCAGGACCTGTAGAGCACAGTGCTCTGCAGGGAGCATACTGCTGCTTGAGGAGGTGCACTGGCAGGCGTGTGAGGATTATGCGCTTTTGCAAAAGCAGTGGGTGGAAACTGATGGAAAAGGTTGCTGCCTCCTAGCCCATCTGCTCAGCATCAACCTCCTGCTAAATGTGCCTTCACATCTGCCAGTTGTTACCCTTTAATTGGAAGTTCAGGTGTAGCCCTTTTGGTTTAAGGAGGGGCCAAACTACAGCCCATCAGTCAAGCAGGAGAATGTATTTAGCAAAACAAATGCAGGCTCTTGACAGCCAAGGTTATGCTCACCAGAGTAATAAATGTACTGGGCAGTTGCTTCCTTTGGTCACAAGGTTGGTCCACCCTTAAATAACCAAAGATTGTGAATTCTTTCTCCACTTTCTCTTTTTTGAATCAGTTCAAGCAAGCCCAAATCTCTAGGGTTGTAATTTTTACTCTTTATTAGTTAAAAGGGTACACGCGCTAGCTGCGAGGTACTCCTGTAGGTACTTACTTGCTGATCTGTTGAACTGCATTAGTAAAATTTGTGAGGTATATAGTCAACTACAGAAGCAAGTCCAATAAAACACCAGTTTAAATTTCCTTATTTCATTCTCTAATAGCTACAAACACTGTATACTCTGCAGTTCAGACCAATATAATTGTTCTGCTTTTGAAGCATGAAAGTTCCCTCTGGAGTAGAGGACCATTAGTCACGTTGCCAGAGCTAGAATTTCTCATTCTTGTGCTCACCTGATCCATTGCAGGTTAGTTTAACTAGTTAAAAAATGTTTCAGCTGTCTAGCCTGGTTCAGTTTGGCTGCAGGATGTTAGGGAGTCCTTACCTGTGCCTGGAGCAGATCAGAGGCATAGCAGCTTTTGGCAGTTGGGAACTTCAGTGAGCCGCAGAGGACAGGTATATTTTCCATTAACGTAGCTGGTTTGTGGGAGTATATTGGATGGTATCTCTGTAGAAAGGTAAGGTTTGCTTAACTCAGAGAAGGCTCTAGAACCAAGCTAGCTTGGCTTATTTCTGTTTGGAAATAATTTTCTTTTTTCCATCTTAAATACTAAAGTTTCAATATTAATCTCCAGCATATGAATTATTTGAGTTCTATCAATCCCTCAACTTTTTTTTTCTTTTCATTCTGAAGCTTTATTTCCTCTTTGGATTTTATTTAGGAAGGCTAGTATTGTTAATAAAAGCAACAGCTTGCAAAGCAAGGTTAAATATATTAATAACAAAAATATAAAAGACATTCAAATAGGTCATAAGCAGAGAAAATTCTGCACGGATAAAGTGACATAGTACATACATACTCTTGGGAGGCTCTTTGTCCTTGTTCAAATGGGGGGGATTTCTCTAAGCCACAGTTTAAGCAGAAATTTTGGATCTGATCCAATTTAGTTGGTACTGAGATTTGAACTGGGCTCGTAAAAACATGAAAGGTTCAGCAGCATGCAAGTAGTTTAGAGGAGGTAGATTGAAAATATTAGGAAACTCAAGCAATTTTAGTTTTGCAGTGTGTAGAATGAAGGTAATGTTGGACATTTAATTTCTAGTATCTTTATTTTTAATTAATAAAAAATACAACATTCTCCATCGTCCAAAGGGAGAAAAATCCAAAACAGCAAAACAAAACTTGTGTAATTGTTTTGGGGATGCTTCAAACAGTATTACCTAAAACAGAATAGTGCAAACTATCATCTTGCTCAAGATCTCTGAAAAAAACATATTACAAGTGTATAGCAGAAGACTCCTTAAGGGCAGTGAAGCTTCCTAATTGTTACTGACATTATCTCTTGCCATCTGCTTTCTGAGGCAGAATAAGAAGTTTTTAATGAGGATTAGGTATGTAAGATGGGGAGGGCATGCTCTAAGAGTTGCTGGAGTGCTCTGTGCTTTCATAATAAATCACAGAATACTTTTTTAATACTAGGGTTTTAATATATTTTAATGTATTTTTAATATACTTTACCTAAACTAATTTAAATAAACTAAGAATTAAATTTTGCTGCCTATTCTGATAGGGCTGTTTTATATATAGTCAGTGAATGTATTAAATCTTTCTTTAAGATACTCAGAGCATATGAACTAGCCATCCTGCAGTGGACTCGGATGTCTGCGCTGTCAGCATCCTCTCTTCAGACTGATTCAAGCACATCATGCAAGAAGCACACCCTTGGGCTGTGTACACACCAGAGTTAAGCTGTGATTAAAATCCATTCCGAAGCTCCACACAAACATAACTCATATCCAGGGATTTTTTAAGCCTAGTTTTACTGCTGGCATGGACGGAACTGAGCCATTCTCAGGTATTTAGCAGAATTGTGTTTCTCTCTGGCTTCACACGTGTTTATTGAATTCTGTCCCAGTTGCAGTTTGGCCTTTATGCATTAGTGGTTTAGGATGAGTTTAGAAGAGAGCAGTATTTGGATTAATTCTTTCTGGTTTGGATGTTTCTCTCCCAAATACAGCGAGAAGTTCCCGTGTTGTTGTAACCATGGGTGACCACTTTGAAGGGAAATTTTGCTTTGTGTTGAGATTCCTGCCATGGGACATGTCATCTAACCTGATAATGACACGTTTATAAGCCATTGTACCCAAGGTGTAAGTAGTGTGCTGCCTTACAGTGTTGTAGCTACCACTTCGATATTGTGGTTATGTGGAAGACTCTGAACTGGCCTGTGGACTAGAAATGGGTCAATTCCATGTACCCAGGGGTCAATTTTATTTCTGGCTAGATCAACACAGTCATGTTAGCTCCATTTTATATCTGACAGTATAAATCCTGCTGATTTTGATGTGATTTAGACGCCTTTCTGCTGCAGTATATGTCACAGTTTGGTTGAGCTGGTGATGGGCAGGCGTTCTAGAGGATCAGATAAAACTGCCTGGCAAGCTGGGGCTCATGGTGGTCTGCCAGATGGCCATCTCTGTTATATGTCAGTTTTCTCAGTTCCCTAACAAGAGTAAGACCTAATGCAGGAGAAAAGTAAGGAATGTTTTCCGTTGGTATTCCCTGAAGTGAGCCATGACATTTCCTAGAGAGGGATACTTCTTTCTTAATCACATATCTTTGATGGAAAGATTCCCTTTTTTCCTGCTGCTTTTCATCATGAGGTTTGGGATGTTATGAGAAGCAAGAGAGGAAATAAGGAAAAAAATCCCAACTAAAATAGTCTCCAGAATTTATGTTTGTTATGGGCTGGTTATGAACTGCAATGAAATTCTACACATGAGTTTTCAAATCCAAAGATCACTTTCTCCAGAGAGCCTAGAGAAGGTTGTGGCATGGGAATGGTGAAAGAGGAACTTACTGACAGAAAGCTGAAACTAATGAGAAACTGCTCCGAGGAAATCAACAGTGACCAGATCTGTTCAGTTCTTCTGGAGCTTTTTGCGTTATCTCTCAATACAAAAATGATGGGGATATGGGAGGTTTGATAAAGGATGACAGCTTTAAAGTCTCCAGTGGAGATCCTAATTCCAGAACCTAAAATAAAATCTATTTCATATCTTAAATCTTAGGTTCATATGTTAGGTATGAAGTTTGTAGTGAGATCTGGTATCAGCTAGAAGATAATACAACTTCTTTTGTCTCCACAAAGGATTCATTCCTGAAGTATCTTCTTTTAAAAAATGTGCAATTTTTGTAATAAATAAGTATGAAAAATATAAATGTTGCTATTAATTTTAACAAGTAAATTTTGGACATAAAATATGTCATGATAGCATAAAAATCTGGGATTTTATTCTCAGAATGACTGTTGCAGCCTCTTACATGATCTGCATGATGTGAAAACACCAAAAGTGATAAACATAATCTTACATGGTTTAAAAACTAAAACCACCCTGCCAAAACGTAGAACTTGATTCATGGATCCCACGAGGTGCGATTATACCAGTAATACCGTCTGAATGCATTTACTGCCAAGATGAATGTATCCGTTTTCTTCACTGGCCTTTAAAATTCTATTTTGAATTTGAAATGTTAGGATCTGTGAAATTAAAATTCTTATTTTCAAAAAATGGTTGTGTTACTATAATACTTTAATATAAATAGTGGATTTCGTTAACCGAAAAGGTGGCTGAAAGACGTGGCATTTGTAATGTGGTGTTTGCGAACAGAACTCCCCTCTCCCTTATCTGATCGCTTCATGCATGTTAGCTTTCTATCTTTCAAGCAGTGGGGTGTAAGCAAATTTCAGGAATTTTTAATGTTCTTGGAGTAGGCTGTACATTTGTGACCCAGGGATTAGTAGATAGAGGCTAATACCTCTTAATTTGGGGTCATGAATGCTTAGCGGTCACGTGCTGACCTTACAGTCATGACATGTCTGAATTCACATCATTCAGTTGTTTGCTCGGGAGCTGAAGGGCCTTTCCACAAAGCCAGCAAGAGGAAAACATGAAGAAAGTGTGTTTTGGTGGTGAATTCTTTCAGAACTATGATTCTACACTACCTACTGCTTAGTGTTTTCTAGTGAGTTTAGAAATCAGCTGCAGATTGCATAGAGACATGTTGATACACTATGTCGTACCACTAAAGTGGTCCTTTTCTCTCTCTTTGTGGGGGAATACGTTCATGGACTTTAAAGTACTTGAAAAACAAAAATGAAACTATACCTGTAACCCATGGATACTTTAGCTTATGCCTTAACATGTGGCCTCTAACTAAATGAGCACATGCTGTTATTTTTCTGCTGGCCGTATTCAGTCTACAAGATTAACAAGGCTCATGTGCGAAGTTACTCAGTGGTGGAGTTGGTTTTTTTTCCTCTCCATACTGTTACATTTATATAGTTTGAAAATCCGATTTTCAAACCTATATTTGAACCCTATTCTGAAAACAGCATCCTACATGGCCTTTGCTTTAATATTAATTCTGTAGTATGAGTCATCCACAAACATTACTACGTTTACCTTTACATGACCTTCATGTGATGAGGAAATTGTATTATCTCTACTTTACAAATGCAGAGGGCACTAAAGATGGTGATCTGTCACCCATACTAATGATGAGTGTCTATTGTGGAAGTATTACGAGACGATATTTTTCAGAGTATTAAGCATTCTGTAAATTCTCAAAGAGGAGGCAAAATGTTGTTTTTCATGTGGGTCTGTTCTCGTTTGCTTTGCCATTCAGCCCAACAAATCGTTGTGTTTGTAGAACTGGTTATCAAGAATGAGTGGCTAGAAGGAGTGTGACAGGGCAGAAACCGCTTAAGATAGTATTGCAGCTGAAACCACAACAAATTTTACCTTGACCTTGAAATATGGTGAAAATAATCACGGAACTAATCACAGTTAGTGAAACCTTTGTATTAAATTAGATTATCTCCAAAATATAGATTGACTAATCAGTACTTGTAAAAAGGTTGGTATGGTTAACTTAAAATTAGATGACAGTCCTATAGTGGGAATGAAATCCATCTTTCTGGGAAAAGTTGAGTTTAACACAGAAGTCTTTTCTCTTTTAAATGTCTTGAAAAATAATGTAACCACTCTTGTTTATGGAAAAGGAGACACGAAACTCTCTTTTGTTGTTTCATGGGGTTTCAATGTGCAGAGGACTGAGGAACTTTTGTATAGACCTTTCTATGACACAAATAAGTGAATTCAGGATTTCAATATAACTCATTTTTTGTTTACACGAAGATACCGATTTGTTTACCCGTGTTCAGTGTGATTATTTGGCATTCCATGAAGTGGTAGGGAAAAGGAAGATTGCCAACGTGCTGACGAAGTTATTACATTTTTGAGGATTTCAAAGTAGTATTTTCTTTTAGATATGACATTTCATGTGTCTTGCTCTTAAACTAAGGTGAAGTACTCAACATACTTACTCGTCTTCTGCAATGGATTAGACAGTATGAGAAAACGTATGTAAATATGGCTTGGTAGATCTAGGGGCTTTTCTTACGGAGTTGGTTTGTTTTGTGGGAAAGAATTGTTTATGTGTTTTCAGAAATTTGAAGAGGCCAGGAATTCCTTTTAGGTGAGAGTGGGTGGTTGTTTTATAGTTGTCTCTGTAAAATATATTGATTTTTCCAACAAAAAGCTGGAATTTATCACTCCGAGTAAGTAATGTGTACCAGGACAAAAGAGGGTACTCTGAGACTTGTGCTGTCAGTTACATGTTTTCTTGGATGAAAACTGTTCTATTGCGCAGACACACTCCATGGGCTTCTAACAGCCACAAACACTGCCAGTTCAGAGGAGCTGAAAAAAGGTAATGAATCTGCCAGACCGTACCTACAAAGGTGAATGTTCCACCAGAAATAACATTACCCTGGAATTCCCGATTGTTTCAGACTTCCAGTTTTGTTGGGAAAACTCTTCACCTGCAGCAGTTGAGAGGTTAAAACTATTGTAAAAATTCCAAGATTTGTTTTGGTGGCATAGGAAAAGATCTATGGTAGTGACTTTCCAGCATTTTTTATCTGGCACCCCATAAAATTTCCCATTGAAGATACATTTTCCTGTAGAACAAACTTAAGCTGACTGACAGTAAGCCAAGGCTTTCCTTAATTACCCTTTGCGGTCTCTTAGAAGTAGTCCATAGACCAAAGGCATCTGCAAACCACAGGTTGAAAACCACTGATTTAAGGAAGTGGCGGTAGTTAATTGTTCTTGTGTCATTGTTAAAACGAGCACCAATTCAGTCTTGTGATGAACCGTCTTCTTGCTGTGCCTAGCGATTACGGTTTTGTAGTGGTATAATTGCTAGTCTAGTAGAGGTAACTAAGGTTAACAACAGAGATAAGTAAATATCATGGAATTATTTCCTGCCTTTAATCCTGCAGAGCTAGCAAATATATTAACAATTCCCAACAAACCTCCAAATGTATTATGCCCTGAAGGGGAGGGTATTTGGGCTTTACTAATATAGGACAGATTGCACACCAGATAAGCCCTAGTAAACATACCATTCAGGTGATAGTTTGTCTTCACAGGTTTATGCCACTAAAACTTGCATAGGGTTCTGGCCATGTAAAGAGCTATAGGAGCTTTTATTAACTGTCATAATTCTAAAGATTTTACTTCTTGATACTGAATGTGGACCTGTGGGACATAGTTGCTTTGGTTGGTTGAAAAATAGTGCCGATGATTGTAAATTGTGAATGAGTCTGTGGTCTGCAAAAATAGCTGTAATAAATTGTAAGGTATGTGTTGTGCATGTTCATTTTCCAAACAATTTTTGAGTTGTTTCAGCCCAGAAGTGAGGCCTTTTCTGTGGCTGAATAAAAATGAGTTTACCAAATTGGGGAGGAACATGTGGTTGCCTGTACTTTCGATAGCTTTACTCCTTTAGCAAATGTTGAGATTGATTAAAAAATAAAGCGGAAGAGCAGCTGGATATGAATGACGAGTAGGTACGTCCCTAATCGGGTTTCGTACTTACACAGGTGACATGCTGGCAGCACCTCCGGATGCGGGCTAAAGGCCGGTTTGTTTGGGGCACGTAAACCTAGCTCGTGCAAGCCATCAGAATAGAAGAAAGCGTTGTGCCATCCCCCTGGTTAGGCAGTCACCGTCCTAGGCACTGAGCCACTAGACAGCTGCCTAAGAGGTAAAGTCAGTTTGATTAGGGCAGCGCAGGAAAGAAATCATCGTGCGGGTGAATTATTTACAGCACTTGCGGTGATGCTTGCTGGTACAGAAAGAGAAAGTGGTTGTTACTTCTCTAGGAATGAGACTAGGAATGAGGTCCTAGGAGCGCTGCCGAGCTCCCAGCCTGGCGGTGGCAGGTATGGCCATTTTTAGTGCTCCTCCAGACGTTGCGGAGGATAATCAAAACAGTGGTGGCATGTAATTTACTCAAAGGCATTTCATTATTTAGATGGCTGCAGAATGACCAAATCCAACTGGTATGCAGGTGGTGATCTGGTAGTTTTGAAGCAGATGCAGTTTTATAGTGCAGGTTTCAGTTCGTATAGTGGAATAATGACTTGAAACAGCTATGTTTTTTTCCTAGGAAGCTATAAATGAGTCCTTGGTTTGCAGTTGTATTCAATTATTTTAAACCTATTTACAATGTATTCTATTGTAAAGCTCTGACCTTTGATCTCCAGAGTGGGTGCATGTCTTTTGTGGGAAGCAGGAAGTCTTGGGGCAAGTGACACTTGCAGTGCAGTTTATTTTACTTAGACTTTGATACCCACCCGCCCTCCCCCTGTTTCTAGAACTGAAGACAAATTTCTGTTTCTATTGGATTATAAACAGGTTCTGGATAGCTTCAGCTGCTGCATAGTGCAGTGATATTTTAATTTGCTGGGGAGACATGTTTACTGTGTACTGTGTAGTTTATGAGTGTTACCATAAATGAGATAATCTTGCATCTTGGTTTCCATGTGTGAAACATTACATGAGCTAACGCAGCTGCGCCACTGCTTGCTGGGTATTAGTAGACTTTATTTGGACATAAAGTTTATACTGAACTGCTTTAAATATTTGTGCTAAAACTGGTAGTGCTGCTTTTTTAATGTGTTTTTTATGACGCTGATGGATGCCAAATTTCACAAAGCAATGTAAGAATGTATAGTGGATTTCTGCTTTGTCCCCCATTGTTCTCAGTAACGGAGATTCCAGAGTGAAATAAAATTAAGGACAAAATTTTTAATTTATGTTCAGTTAGTGTTTCAGGGACTGGTTCATATTAAGTATACATAGGAACAGTAGCTTCCTAACATACTGTAGCAGCCCTAAAACCATGAGCATTCTCTCCAAAATCTGGATTTGGAATTTGAAGTGACACATGTGGTTTGTGAGACCACAACCTCCCTCTCCCCGCAGAGAGAGAAAGTTGATTTCTGTTCTGCTCACTGTTTGAAGGAACACGTAAAGCTTTTTTCCGTAGTTTAGTTTTACCTAACAAAATCCTTGAATCATCGTGTTTTAAAAAATCTGTGAATTTAGCATCTCTGGCCATATTCTTTTTCCTTAATTAAAAATATTGCACGTTTTCAGTTTATGAAGCTAGTTAGGGAGGTGAAAGCTGTAATACACAGAAAGCTATAAAATATGTCAGGGTATTTTGCTAACTTTAGTATTAACACTTGCGAGTAATTTCTTGGGTTGAACTTAATTTATGTTATTTTTTTATAAGTCAGAATAACGGACATCTGTATAAAGTACATTTAAAAAGACACTAAATTATTTTGTATGATTAAGGACTTAACAATAAGTACTAAAGAAAGAGGTATATATATATTTTTTAATAAGCGACTTTAAAAAGGCTTCCTCCTGCTGAGTATGTATTCTGAAGATCCCATACTTCTTCCAAAATAGAATTGGAAATTATTGGTGCAATTTCTTTGCAAAGAAGTTATTCTTTGTAAGATAACATCATTATGGAAGTTCATCTTTAAAGCACTTACCTGGAGAAAATAACCAGCTGTCCAATGAGCAGCAGGATTGCTGAAACCTGGTTTCCTATATATGTGTGTTCATCCCTTAGCAGAAGCTTCAGCTTCTCCCAAAAATTCCTCCTGACGCTGCAGCTGAGGAAGCGCCACCGCTTTTGGTGGCTCCCGGTGACCTGGCGGGCGTGCCCGCGCTCCCTCACCAGGTACAACCACATGGGGGTTAAGGGTATCAACTGCACGGCTCTCCCCTGGGGGGTGGGTGTGGGGGGGGTCGTGTGTCTGTCTGTCTGTCTACTCTGCTTGCCGGTGTCTGACCACAGATTTCCTGAAAAGCTGTACAGATGGAATTATTTCTGAGACTTTTTGAAACTTTTACCCATCTTTTAAATCTGCTTGAAGTAAGTTAGGGATTTCTGCGTTCCTAAGGGAGGAATGACAAGGAACTTAGCCCCTACGGCTTATTTTCTTAGGGAACAGCGTCAGAAATCAAATCTGAATTCAGCATTTTAAGCCCTCACGGTTCCTACATAAGCTGAACTTAGCACACAAGCTTTAAACCAACAAGACGCACTCAAGAGTTTTACAACTGGATTTGTACCAGTACTTGAATCTTCCTGTGTTGTAGGGTTTTGGTTTGGGTTGTTTTGGTTTGGGTTGTTTTTTTTTACTTGCATGGTGGATAATATGGGTATTTTTGTTTGTGTGCAAATTATACTTCAGTTTCTTATAGCAGCTTTGCTCTTTATATGTACTAGTCATTGTTATCTGTCTAATCAGAGTTATTTTGTAGAGTTGGAAAAAATGGCTGTGTGGCGTAGTTTTGATTTTGTTTTGCCAAAGCCCAAACTTAACGAATTTTCTAAAGGGCAAGTCTTTGGGATTTAGGTGTTAAAAATTCCATTCCACGTAGGGACTGGAATTAATGAAGTACTTTATAACAGAAACAAGTTTTTGAATTCTGACTA
The DNA here is from genome assembly GCF_000710305.1 of Buceros rhinoceros silvestris. Classification (NCBI taxonomy): domain Eukaryota; kingdom Metazoa; phylum Chordata; class Aves; order Bucerotiformes; family Bucerotidae; genus Buceros; species Buceros rhinoceros. The sequence goes on from NW_010431914.1 coordinate 49,889, forward strand.
TTGGAACTATATGCATTTAATAACTCTGCATGTGCCGAGATTAACGTAAGGTTTAATGTAAACGTAGTTGCTTGTTTTCATATTTTTATTAATTATGTGCTTTTTACTAGGTGTATTAAACAGTTTGTTTCCCCTGAGTGGTCCAGCAGCTGTAAGGCCTTTGAAAGTGTTCGTTAGTGTACGTCTCACCCAATATAATGTGAACCCCCCACTGTTTTATGTAGAAGGATCTTTAGGTTATATAGTGAAGTTAGTCTGCATTCCCTTTCTACTTGTAGTTTCCAGTAAACTTTTTCTTTGAGGTTTTTCCATTTTTAATCTCCAATAAACCAGGCTTCCCCACTTCAAATTTTGCCATAGTTTGTGTTTTTCCTTAAGCTGTTGCTCTTGAAATTGCTAGTTTGCAGGAGCCTAAGCTTCTATAATTTATTAGTTTCTAAAGCAATTTTCTCGTTCTGTGGGTAAAAGTTTGAGAACGGGAACTCTGGAGCCTCAAATCGTCCTAGGCAAATAAAAATTACACTGTATTTTGAGGTCAGAATTTCTGATAATGATTTTCAACTCTTTACTCTTCCATAACTGGAAAGAATGAATTGTGGCTTTTGGGGGCTGGCAGCACAGCTCCTCTCCTTCCTCCTCCTGGTTTCCTTGTGTGAATTTACTGAAGGAATGAAGGTCTCTGTCTGCTCTTCCTCCCTCTTCCCTGCTCTTGAGATCACAGTTACTGGTCAGACAGGATTTGTGCCCGACAGATGCTACCGTGTTCTGCTGGATTTACACGGTTAGTCTTTCTGTTCCTGGGGGTTCTTTGCCCCATTTGAAGACCTCTAGCTGTGTGCGTTCATATTGCCCACACATTCTGTGCAGGACTGAATACCCAGCACTGCATTATAATGTTATCATCTAGCAGCAATGAAATGACTGGAAGAAAAGACTGGAACACAAGGCAGCTGATGAAGTTTCTGTCCGTAACTGAGTCAGAAGCTTTTAAGGAATCTTTTTGCTACAAATATCTTTATTCTTCATTTTGTGCATAGAGTGTAATAGTGCATTTCTTACATAGATCCTCTGCTCGGGACCAGTCAGATAATTGCAATACTTAAAAAAAAACCTAACACAAACTGATTTCAAGAACCTTTTACATTTTAGTATTTCTAGATTTCCAATGTCTAGGAAAATATTTTATTAACATCTTAACTTAAGATTTTGGGGCAGACACAGATATGTTTTGACAAATATGGAAACATAAAATTTTATCTGTCATGTCTTGAAAATGATGATTTTCCCCACATACACACTTTCACATTTGCATGTAAGAAGTTTCTACTATCTTCTGTGTGTGTATGCACTAAGTTGAATTTTCTTTGAGAGTTTTTAGTATTGCCAATAATCATACACTAAACTTTAGTTCTGGCTCACAACAGTAGGGCTTTTCATACATAATTTGATGGATAAATCAGTAATTGCGTATTTGATTGGCTAATAAATCATAGCATATTTCCTTTCTTTTCTGCAGTGTTATGCTAAATCTTTATAGTGTGGCCTGGTGTATTTTTGTGAAAAAGAAAACTAAGTGGTTTGTTTAGTGTATGTGCAGTGCACCAGTGACATAAACATGTAAAGCATTCTATGGCGTTTACTGTGTTATATGAGCAGTTCCTGTGGTTACATGCCTAGGGATTTTATGAATGTACATTTTACAGGAGGTATTGAAGTTTTAGCTTTTATACTATATCGTAAATGTATTTAGTAGGTAAATAACAAGGGCGAGCGAGCTCAAGGTAAAATGAGTTTATACAAAACCATGCAGTAGAACTTTCTGAAATACAAGCGTTTGTAATTCTGACTGTTACAGTATCAATTCCCTGATTTTTATTATTTATTTTGTCAATTTTCAAAGTGGCTATTTGTGATTTTTTTTTTTTTTTATTGGTGAACATGGGATTTATTTAAATGCTTTAAGATTTGAGAAAGGTTTTAGGTAGCAGAATCTCTGCCTGTCATTTCCATTGACAGTGCAGGTTACGATACTTCAGTATTTCCAGTTTTCACTTCCTATGAGATAGTGTGTGGGGTCATTTGATATGTTTGTTCTCATTTAGACGTTGACATTTTCTAAAAATATTTAATTAATAAAATAACACCAACATTGCCACAAGTAAAAGATGAATATAGACAGGTTAGTTACAAAATAATGAAATGTAGAAACAGACAAACCTTTTTCTAAGTCAGTTCTTGCCTGTGAAAAAGCACTGGTCTTTTTATTGTCTGCCTGCATGCGAGGACACTGGGGAGAGTAGTTGTTCCAATAAAAATTGGGATTAATGTAACTGATTTACAAGAATTTAAGGCATGAGTTACATTGAATTATACGCCTAGCAAATTCTGTCGTCTCGGTGGCAAGGCCGTTACATAAAGTCACTGAAAGTTTTCCTCAATTACGCTTTCAGAACAGTTAAGCAATGTTTCAGGATATTCCTCCATATATGTACATGTATGCAAACCCAATTTAACTGGATTATTAGTATCTGTAAGAAGGGGAATAGTGAATATAGTTTACAGGGATTCCAGTCCAGCATCCGGTATGCTTTCACTTGTAACGTCAAAATGGTTGTGGCAAATCCTGACGTTGTCTAAAAGATTTCTCAGTGAGATGGAATTTTTCCGTGTGCGTATTTCTTTGTCTGCTGATCCCTGGCATAGACTGCCAGTATTGCTATGAGAGCAGTTTGTTTTGAGAGAGAAAGGGTTTTCTTAATCAAAAACTTCACAATGACTTATTTTATAAATATATTCACAACGTTTTCTAGGTGGAGAGACAATAGCAAGGTTTATATTAATATAGAACAATGTTTCGAAACAGCTTTTAGTATGTGTGTGTGCATGCTAAGGTATTTAGTATTTCATTAAAATAAATCCACGTGCATGGGGCGGATGCGTAAATGTCTGTTACATTGATGTTTTAATTATAAAATGTTCATTTGAAATAACTGACATACTGAGGGAAAAAACAAAGTATTTGGAGAATTTAGGGATTAACAAATGGTTTCTAGTATTAGATTAATAAACATTTGGACTATTCTGCATTAAGGCTGATGTACTCAACCAGCACTACTTGTCCTCTGTGCTACTCCCAGAATTTAATACAGCAATACGTCAACGCGACCAGTTAGAGAAGTTCATTTTATTTTGGATCGCTGTGTAGTAAGCAAGGATACCCCATCTAATCCTCATGTGGCAAGAATTCTCTTGTCAGCTTGTCACAGAAGACAATGTTTCTCAAGTGTAACTATTTCTTGTAACAATAATGAGGGAGAGAATAAGACTAAGGTGAAGTTCTTTCAAAGGAGCTATTTTTACTTTGATTCTCACAGTTTTCTTAATCGTTTACTTAAACCGCATAGTAGTTGGAGGGCAGACACATGACTGAATCTGGATGTGAAACCCAGACATTTGACTAAAAAAAATGATAACTTCCTGAATCTTCTTCCACGAAGGTGTAAGGAAAAATAATCCCATTGCATTCATTTACCCATACATCATTACGGAAATGTATGTGGCCTCAGTAATTTATGAGTGTAGGGCAAAAAAAAAGATATTTCTGTTCAGAAATACAGTCCACCACAGTCATAAGTAACCAAGTCATATAATCCTCCTAATGAACAGTTTGATGAATAACTTTTCCATTTGCTCACTATACCAGTCTGAAAATTGTCCCATCACCGCCAATTTATTTTCTGTGGGCATAATATATTTTGTATTTTGTTACAATACAATGGAAAAGTGTGAAGAGAGTGGGAGCCAATCATTAAGATACACCTTTTAGGCAAAGATCGTGTCTGTTCTTTGAGTAACATGGCTGCAGCAACATTTTTGCGTAGTATACTCTTGCATTTTGATTTTATTTCTGGTTCCTTTGCTTGCGAGCTAGAAGTTCTTGGCAAAGCTGAATATACAAAATAAATATAAACCACACTGCAAGGATGGGTCCCTGAGAGAGAGAGAGTGGAGAAAATTATTTAATGCAATAATGATTTTAGCTATACACAGGCATCCCTTTTTTGTCTCGATTTGTTAAATTACTGGACGTCTGCATGTGTAATTTAAACAAAATTTTGTTCTCTAGTCTTTTTTCCTTTTGAGCTATCTTCTCAAGGAGTAGGATGATAAATGGAAACATAAACATAGCATGAGAATGTGAACTAGTTCCCAAACATTTCAGTGCTTTTTATAAACAACTGGTCATTGTTACCTTTTGCTGGATTAGTTTCCTTTAGGACAACAGTGCTCTTCAGCTGCATTACAAAGTTGATTCTAAATTGTTTTTGCATAGTTGCTTAAAGGCTTTAATGTTTAAATAATGGTTATATGATTATACATTGTTTAAACAATTAGCTTTTAAATCTCGCAATAAGCTCACATTTGATACACATACTACCAAAAATTATAATGAAACTGCATTTTAAAGATATGAACTGACCTTAGAGTGAGCAACCACAGTTTATGGACATTTGTTTCCATTCTACAATCTGATTTTTCACATGCTCACTTTCATTGTGAACATGAGTCGTGATTCTGCTGTTCTCCTTGGTCACCCTGTGAACACAGATGCGGTCAGCAGCTAGTTTTTCCTCCTGACCCCATTTGCCACATTCCTGGTGCATCGTGTGCCCTCTCTCTCCTCCACGATGGGAAGTGCCAGCTTGCAGCTCGCTGCTCTGTGCAGGCACAAAGGCTTGTCCGAGGCTTCAACCAGAGTGCCTTGGAGGGGCAGGATTAACATCAGAGCCTGCTAGTTGTCCCCTAAGCCATCGTGGCAGCTGTTGATTTATGTTTTGAAACAATCGAAATAACAACATTTGTCACAATAAATTAAGATACTGCTTAGTATTTAGACTTTTAAAAAGTCTCCTAAGATTTTAGGTCTGCTATTTTTGCTTAAGACGTTATTTGTTGCCTTTTAAAAATAACACGGAACTGCATTTTTAATCACCTTGAACTGCTTTCAGAAAATGATTTAATTAGGAATTTTTTAGCTGTATAATAGTTTGATACAGTAGCAGAAAGTCTAAGGATAAAAAAAATCACCCTTTAGAAGTTAAATACATTTTATCTATTTTATAGGAGTATTTCAGAAATGGTCTTTTATAGCTGTAGTACGTTTCAATTTTAGATATTGTACATCTTAAACGACTTTAATTTATACAATTTTTGTTTCATTGTCAAAACATTTAATTATATCATGTCTTGGAGGTGTAAAGCTGTCAAATAAATCAGAGTCTCAGTATAAACATTTGGTGAATTGCTTTTGCTACCATACTGTAGTTGTTACCGGGCAGTTAGTGGAACTTTTTTAAAGCGTTTACTCAGCAGGTACAGGACAACACTGGTACAATGAATTGCTGATTGCTTGTAAAACAGCAGGTAGTAATGCCCTCACTCTTTGTAATTCTGCTTTGTAAAATACAGTGGCAGGGTAGCGGGGCAGAGGAAGGCGATGTGCAGCGAATCCGTTCGGTGCCTGGGGGCTGCTGTGGATTGCCAGTCCCCTTTCCGAAAAGAATGTGCAATTGTTGCCGTTTTCCCTCGCAGAAAACCCGAAGCTCCCACCGCTAGAGGGAACGAACCTTTCTCTCGCTTGGAAAAAATTGGCAACGTGGGCAGGAGAAACAGAAAATCCAGAGCCTGGATTTCTTTAGGAAGACCTTTAAGAGCTGAGCTCTCAAAAAACAAACCCAAACCCCAACACACCAACAGCTTGCAGGTGTCTCGAAAGTGTCTAAACTTGCTATGAAAAGAGAAAAATCGTCTTTTTTTAACAAATATTTTGTTCTGGTGTTAAGGCAGGCTGCCGGCTCCCCAAAGCGGCGTTTGGATGAAGTAAATTAGTTCTACTTTGAAGCTTTTCTTTTCTCGCCCTTTGAGAATGAATGGGGAGGCCCTCGAGTGAGAGCTGCTTTTCATTAGTGCCACCACATACCTATTTGAAAGGAAGAGCTCTGTTAGCGCACACAAACACTGGGGCAAAGGAAAGCTTCCTTTTTCTACCACAAGACCGTCGGCCAAACAGCTCCGAGCTTCGCTTTCCAGTCAGCTGGTTTCCAATCAGAGTTAATTACTCCCGTCATTTATTCTAATCACCCTCTTCGTATGGCCAGCGGTTCTCTGTCGCGGGGTGGCATCGTTTGAAGCCGCTTGGGTTTGAAAGCCACTGCAGGGTACTTGCGGCTCATTAGCGAGGCCTCTCCACGCCTGGCTCTGGATATGGTCCCCGATTAACTCCCTGTGCCCCACCGCCGCCCCCTCCCCTCCTCCGGCGCCAATTAACTCTTGCCTTGCTGCTGGCCTTTTGCTTGCGCGGGGAGGGGAGCGGATCGGATC
>NW_010431915.1:0-3755 GCF_000710305.1 Buceros rhinoceros silvestris
AATCACAGAATCACAAAATGGTTTGGGTTGGGAGGGATGCTTAAAGGTCATCTAGTCCACCCCTGCTGCCATGGGCAGGAACATCTTCAACTAGATCATGTTACACAGAGCCCTGTCCAACCTGACCTTGAATAGGTTTCCAGGGATGGGGCATCTACCACCTCTCTGGGCAACCTGTTCCAGTGTTTCACCACCCTCATCTTTAAAACTTTCTTTCTCCTATTCAATCTAAACCCAGCCTTGTTCAGTTTAAAAGCATTATCCCTTGTTCTGTCACTACAGGCTGTCCTGGGTTTGGCTAGGATAGGGTTAATTTTCACAAGAAGCTGGGAGGTGCCACAGCCCGGATAACTGAGCTGAACAATTTCTTTCTCCTATTCAATCTAAACCCAGCCTTGTTCAGTTTAAAAGCATTACCCCTTGTGCTGTCACTACAGACTGTCCTGGGTTTGACTAGGATAGGGTTAATTTTCACAAGAAGCTGGGAGGTGCCACAGTCCGGATAACTGAGCTGAACAAGCCAATGGGATATTCAATATCACACTGAGATCTTGCACAGCGTATCTGAGGCCGGGGTCTGGCTGGGAAAAGCGTGCCGTTTGGAGCAGTGAGGCAGGCTGGGTGACGGGGGTTCCGGGTGGTGAGCTTGACGCATTGATGTCACTCGCATTATATGTTATTTTATTAGTGTTAATATTATTACTGTTGTTAATCTCTTTGTATTGTTCAAGTAACGGTCCTTATCTTAACTCACGGAGTTTTAACTTCTTTTCTCCTGATTCTACTTTCCACCCCACAGCAGTGGGACCGGGGAGCAGAGTGAGCGAGCAGTCACAGGGTGATTATTTGCCAGCTGGGCTTAAACCACAATAGAGGCCCTGCTAAAAAAACTGTCTCCATCTTTCTTACAGCCTCCCCTTATGTACTGAAAAGCTGCAATAAGTTTTCCCTGGAGCCTTCTCCAGAATGAACAACCCCAGCTCCCTCAGATTTTCTTCACAGTGGTGTGTTCCAGCCCTCTGACCATATTTGCGGCGCTCCTCTCAGCACCCTCAAATAGTTCCACGTCTTCCATTGCTGGGGACTTCAGAGCTGGATGCGTACGTCAGACGGGGTCTCAGGAGAACATACTAGAGGTAGAAAATTTCCTCCCTTGATCTGCTGGTTGCAGCATATCTGAACTACGGTGATTGAGGCATCTTTGGATCAATGAACAATGAAACCCAGAAAATCTGACTCTACAAATATTCATGGGTATAGAAAATGGCAGAGGAAATACGAAACAACTGGGTACTGAACTCGATTTCTTCCATTCCGAATAATGGTGCCATACAATTTTAAACATGACTGAATTTCACTCTCTTATTCCTCACATTCAGGTCTAGATTCAGCCTGTTATCTGGTTTCTGATTTGCAAAATCAAGTCCTTATTTAGCTTTAAGAACATCCGTGTTTTCACTTCATTTTTTTTATACACAGTATTTATCAGATTTCACCTGCAGAGTCTCCCAGATGACACACCTATTTGCCATTCTAGCTGGAGTTCTCTCTGCTTAATTTTTTGATCGGGGAAAAAAAAATCAGTCACCCATTAATGAAGTTTATGTCAGTAAGGGATAAACTAGCATCAGCCATTTCCCATTTATCACTACTTCTGGTGTGTTTTAATCATTTGTTCTTCTCCTGCCTTGCAGTGATCATTACTAGCATGACAGAGGGAAAGACCAAGACTGTGCTTGGTTTTCCACACCCGTGAAAGCCGGACTGCAACTGCTCTGAGACATACACTAGCTCCTCTCCAAATGATAAAAAATACAGTCACCAATAATCTTCCATCATGTAATTCTACCAAATAAATGGAGGAAGATGTCAAAAGAGACTCGTGCATATAATAGACAACAATTTTCATGTTAGTGTGGTATTTTTGCTTGTGTAGTTAAAGTCATGCTTGTAGCCAATCTGCCAGAGCAGACAACAATTTTCATGTTAGCGTGGTATTTTTGCTTGTGTAATTAAAGTCATGCTTGTAGCCAATCTGCCAGAGCAGGATGCTGTGCGTGCCCTCCGCTCTCAGCCTGCAAACAGACCAACGGAAAGGGGTAACTCCAGTCTCATCTGTAGGTGCCACGTTCAAATTACTTTTTCTTTACTAAAACCAAAAATCCCAGATAGAGACAGATGCAACAGCTATTCCACACAGTGGGAAACAGCAGAATGTGCAGGATTATAACCCCTGGGTCTTGTGTCTGAGCTGCATAAGCTCTGTTCATAAAATTGGCTCAGGATCAGCCCCTCAGAGTATGCAGTTTGCAAGCAAATGGTTGGTCTCCTGCAGCATTTGTAAATGAAACTCCATTAAAATGGTATTTAAGAGGTGCTGTTTTGTCATTTTTTACGGCCTTGGAACCCTACATCTGCTCTGGTTTTTCTTTTTAATTTTTTTTTTTATTTTGTAATATTAAGCCACACTGGAGCATGAGAAACTTCCAGAAAAGTATGATTCCTCTTTTATATTTAAATATGTAAATTTTAATGTGGTCAAAGTCCTGTTCAATACAATCAATTAATAATATTCGAGTCAAAAGCATCATATTTTAATAAGAAAAAAAATCTGATATTATTTGAGTTTCCTGTAAAACCACAAACGCAACACCACCTTGCAAAACCCAAAACACCTAGTGCCTTAGAGAGTCAGGATCAAGCCTCCTCGATCATATGCGGTGAATGCAGGCTGAGTTTTTCAGGACAAACTGCACTTTCCCTTACAATATGTCCTCACCTATTAGAGCAGACTTGCACAGAGCCCCACCGGAAGGAACTGCCTCATTACTCTTTTTCTCTGAGCTGGTCCTTTGCTAACTGGGAAAGTGACATCAGCAGGTGGACACTACTTATTAGCTATCAGTCTGAATGTTTTCCAGTATAAATTCAGAAGGTCTATTTCAGAGTCTTCTTATTAGGCTTCAGCTGAAAGAGTTTCATCAGATAAAACATGCAATGCTGCTCCTGCAGAGCTGGAGGCAGGACGTCGCTCGATGTACAATGGTCTTCAGCTACTTCTCTCTTCCTCAGAAGCTGTATAGTGGAATAACACCACTAAAAGCTTAGGAGGGAGGCTTATTTTGTAACACCTGTCTTGGGGACGCGGGACCAGATGTCGTGCTTTCCATTGTAGGAAAAATTTTTAGCAGCTGTTAAAGGGTAAAGCAAAGCATCGTTGAATTCGTAGCAGCTCACTGTCACTGTATCTAGAAGCTTAAGGCAAGTCATCTTTACTTCAGAAAATAAGAGCACCATTAATATAGAGACTTCCATATCTTAGTTGTCAGTAATTTCAGTTTGTGCTTTCTGGCGAAACAAAACCTTATTCACCTCTTCCTTTAAGGCTGTTTTGCGTCAAAAATGCTCAGTTCCCAGAAAACCCTACAGGCGAGTCTCCCTAACAGCTCGATGCTTTAAAGCACCAGTGATGTTAATTGCAATGTGGCATCACATTCATTTTATAGCTTCTAGACACACTACACATGGGCAGACAATGTATCAGGATTTTAGACAGCACCGAAGATGACAAGTGTAAGGATGCTATCGCTAGAGTTGCGTCACCGAGGGCCATCGCTGTCAGCTGAATCAGTAAGCCCACTCCTCACAGCTGTGGGCACGTGGTGAGCTGGTACCGCAGTTCTGTCCCAGGTTCACTCAGATGTATGGCTCTTAGTGACAGCAGAAGTTGTGATTTCAGTTTTGGCAGGGAAAGA
>NW_010431915.1:3852-4241 GCF_000710305.1 Buceros rhinoceros silvestris
AGCGTTAATATCGATCTGGTACCCATGCAAACCAAGTATGCAGGACTGCTATGAATAGGAACAATTCGTTTCTCAGAGATAGCATGAAATAAAGACCATGACAGTGACACAAAGAAGATTTTTCCAAAGCAGTGCCGAGCGTTGGCTTTGCTAGGAGAACAGAACACTGTTCTGCTTTTTCATGCATCCAAATGAGCACCAGTTCTGAAACTCATCCTGCAGCCAGTAGATCTTACAAGGATCTAAAGAGATTGTGTAGGGCATGAAACACTTTCCTTTTTTAAACTGAGGCTTCTCTGCACTGCTATTTCTAAGCTGTGCTTTTTTTTCACCCTCAGAATTGAGTCACTGCACACAAAAAGGTGTATAGGACGCAGTTCAGTGCCTCT
>NW_010431915.1:4271-11032 GCF_000710305.1 Buceros rhinoceros silvestris
TTGGAACAGCAGAACATCCAGCTGTCCCCTACAACCAACCTCTCACAGTGAGCTGTGACGTGAGCTAAGCCCAGGAGAGCAAGCAAACAAAGACGACAGAACAAGGGAAAGCACAGAAAAAGAAAACATTAAAATCTCTGTATTTTTCATCAGAATTTTTCCCATTCTTTTTTGGTGCTAAAAGAATAGATGCTCTGGGAGGAAATGGGTTTGTCCCCTACAACCAACCTCTCACAGTGAGCTGTGACGTGAGCTAAGCCCAGGAGAGCAAGCAAACAAAGACGACAGAACAAGGGAAAGCACAGAAAAAGAAAACATTAAAATCTCTGTATTTTTCATCAGAATTTTTCCCATTCTTTTTTGGTGCTAAAAGAATAGATGCTCTGGGAGGAAATGGGTTGTTTTACCAAACAACTTATAGAGTGCATCAGACCAGGCAGAACTACAGCAAATGGCAAGTGAAGCACTGTCTCCACTGAGTCAATGATTAGGACTTCAGATTGATTCAAGCCACTTATTTCATTTGTTGAGATCAGAAATACTGCTGGAGGAAAATAATTGCAGGAAAACGTGTAGAAGGAGCTTCAACACCCTGTGCACTAGATTGTATCCTTGAAGGAAACCCAAGTATGAATTATATCCCTCAAACAGAAAACTTTCCCTCTCTTTTTGCACTGGGGAAGTTAATATGGTCTGTAAATTACGCCCACTCCCCTTTCCTGTTCCTTGCTTTGCCTCCTGGACCTTCATGCTCTGATCCATCTCCATTGGCCAAAGCAATAGGAGGAGAGAATTAAAACTCTTCTCTCTGTCCCCTGTTCACAAGAATACTGCATAGAAATAGCATCTCTGTGCAGGTATCAATGGCAAGGAACAGCCAAGCCTCTTGACTTTGAATACCAGACTTTTCGTCTCTTGCCTTTTTATTTCAGTCCTATTTTCCTTGTAGCTGTGGTATGAAAGGAACAAAAAAACCTGAACTCAAGCATTTTGGAATAATACTTAATATTAAAGGGCAACATTCAATAAAAAATTTTCTTTCCTTTTCCTGGAGAAATAAGCAAATCTCGCCATTTCCACCTTCTTATTTACTTAATAGGAAAATACTATTTACATTTTACTAAAATTGTAATTAAATGAGGGGCAGAATTGCTTCCAAACTTGCTGCTGTTATCCTCTTCTTATTTACTTAATAGGAAACTACTATTTACAATTTACTAAAATTGTAATTAAATGAGGGACAGAATTGCTTCCAAACTTGCTGCTGTTATCCCGTTAGTTATTTTAGACTAAGATGAAGTATAAGAACTATTTTATGCATCGTTCCAAATAAATATTTGCACATTTTTCTTTAATCCAAATACAGTAGTCTTACTTTTGCTCACATTTTTTCTCAAACTCGGTAAAAATTACTATAAATATAAACTCCAGGAAATGTCAGGCAAGCTGTCTCAGTAACCTCTGACACATTAAGAGTTGTCTTTCTCACTGAAACATAGGAGGAGAGAGAGAAACCTGAAGTGTTATTTTATAGTTAACAACCTGAAATTCTGAATAGCCATGTCAGGTTATGAAGAAAATTCTTCTCATTTGTTCCAGAAAAAAGTATTATCCCTGAATACTGTATTCAAAGCCGTAGTTTTGAGAGCTCTACACATAACAAAGAGAAGCATCTTCTGTCTCTGAAACAGCTACGATTTCGTGGATTCATTTCATAGAATGGCCTTGTGCAGTGTATAAAAAGCTGAGAAAGACTCAATTTGCGGTTTTGTGCATATCAGATGTTTTCTGGTACTGAAAGAAATATAATAACAGAGCTATTTGAAATAGATGTTTTGATTTTTGTCATATTTGGTTTAATTTTTTGTTGAGGGATTTTCTTGTAACAAACAATAACTACCAGATTTCAAGTGAGTGAGTGATTCTGACTTCCACGTTTTTTCCCTTGTTGAGCTATCTCTTAACAATATGGAAGAGGCAGTACCTCAAAAATGGCAATTAAAGAACAAAATTAAATTAATGAACAAAAACCCAGTGGAAGAAATTTACAACTTCATTCTAAGAAAAGAATCTGTCTGCCTCTTTTCACCTTGCAATGCAGTAAAAAGTTGCGATATTCAAGAAGGTGCTTCCTGGTTGGGAGGAAGTAACGCACAAGTGCAAAAAAGTGAGAAAAAATCTAACTGCAGCCACGGAACTACTGAGCAGGCCTATGGAGGTTGTCAGGAGCTTGTCTGACTGTACCAGCTGATGTAACAAAAACCTAAAGATTCAAACTATTGTCCTGTCTACAAAATTTGCCAATATGTCTACAACAACATTAATGTTTTGGCAGGATACTTGTGTTTCAGGGTTTCAAGCAATCTCTCCTCTGCCTGTTCACTAGATAAGTGATTTTACCTCCACGTGACCCAGGCTATGGGATTCTGCACTAAAGAGTAGAGAAACCAGACCTGTTGAAAGAAGTAATTGAAACTATGTCTCATTAATGAAAAATCAGCTCCAAAAATGTGTCCTTAAGTTGTTGTCTAGGAAGCCATTGGTCCAAATACTGTGGTAGATTTTAAAAACTGCAGTATCATGTTGCCTGTACTGATATTTATCGTGCCTAATTGTTAGTTTCTCCATGCAATCTGAGTATGTGCACATGTAAAGCTATTACTTAAAAGGAGCGCTGGCCAACTACTGTATGCCTCATGCCACACTGAACAATATCCAGCTCTTGAGGGTTTGTCATCCTGATCCAAAAGGAACTGGAGTGGGCTCAAAATGGTGATTCAAGCTCATTCATTTTTTATTTTACTTGAATGCAACTTGACCAGAGTGAAAAGAAAAGAACCAATTATTTCTTCGTAATTCAGCTGGTTCACACCCAGCTAGATTCCTCCAAAGAAATGATGCAACTGAGTGTGAGTGTGAGGATGGTGCAGCAGCAATGGATGATGGCAGTTCAGGGTTTGTGAACACGGATGCTTGAATGGCCTACTAATGGGACATTGCCTGCTATGCTCTAGTTCTTTTATGATACATGGGCAGCAGTAGTGAAGAATTCTGCTCTAGGATATAATGAAATGGGAATCAACTGATTAACCTGGAAAATATTCCATGTTTGACGATCAGGGCTGCGGGATAAAATACATTTCGTATAGGTAGGAAGAAGAGAGAGAGAATTACAGTCTACAGAAAATGCTTTCAAATTGCAAAATGAAAAGGAACTACTTATGTCATCCACACTAAACCCAAAACTTCATTATGGCATTGCTTCTCTGCAGCACACATTAGTAGTATGTATTTGTATACTCCCAAGAATGAGCTTGGCATTTGATGGTTAAGTATAAAATATTGTACTCTCTCACAGGCACCCCCTTGTCATGGGGAAGGAGCTTGCGTGCCCTTGCGAGGTTGAGAGCTGTGCTGGTGGTGGCATGTGCCTCCGGTAGGTAGTCCTTTAAGGTATATTTCATACTTACGTGAAATAGCATATAGTACATTAACTGTGTTAGCATCAAAGACTACAGCCCATGAAATTCTGAGAAATGACACTTATGCTCCGGCAATTTATTATTATTTTATTTTTCCATCACCTGTAGGAGAGAAATGCAATGGGAGAATAATTCTCTGACAGCATGCTTTGTTGTTTATGAGGCAAAGAAAATAACAGTGTGGGAGGTGAGTAGCATAAAAATTTCAAGGACTGACAATCTAAAAAGCTGGACCATAGTGCCAGTATAACTCAACTTTTCAATAAGCCTTGACAGGGTTTTCCATTTTTGACCAACCACCTAGGTAGGGTATACCCTGGGTTCCTTCCGTGCATCCAAGGGTATTCACAAAAAGCTGATCAGGATGTAAAACCCAGCAAGGTGTTTTTGAGAGGCTACAAAATGAACGCAAGAGTGAGGAGAAGCTTGGAAAAGCGTAGTGGTTTCTGTTATGTCAGTAAAATACGTACAGTTGTTCCCTACTTTGGAGATGCATTTGCTCAATGTGACTAGAGGTGGATATAATGTACTGTATTAGCAGCCTATCAAAGGCTTAAGACATCTGAAGACAAATTAGGAACTACAGAAAATCTGGTTGATAGATAGATAGATAGATAGATGAGAGAGAGAGAGAGAGAGAGAGAGAGAGAGAGAGAGATTGCAACCCAGGACAGTTTTCCATAATGAGATTAAATTGCATTGCTTTTACTACTGCTTTTCTGTCATTACTCCCCATGTTTTCTCAGTCTTTTGCCTACGTAACATAGATGAGACTGGAGAGATAATTAATTATTTGTATATGTAATTTGGCATATATTGATAAATTGCTCATAATATTCTTATAGCTCAACTGTAAATGACTTCAAAAGTTTAAAATCCCTGCATTTTTCTAAGCTGTTGACATTATAGTAATACTAAAGGCTCCAGCTACAAAACTTGTTGCAGAAACAAATGCTTTATCTTTAGGAATAGTGTCTTATTAGTTAATCAACATTATTCATCTTGCTGAAGTTCAGCTGTCTATTCCCCTAGCATCTACACCGTGCAATAACAAACACGACATGGTTATTGTTGGCCTCCCTCTAAAACAAGACCTGACAGATGACACAATGGCAATCGTATCTTTTTAAAAGTGCGTGTGCTCTTTCACAGCAGAAGTTTGGATTTTGCAATTATTGTTCAACCATTTTCTAGCATAATCAAAACAGCTCATTATGTGTTGTTTTCAGTCCAGTACCCAGACTAGTAGCCACAGACTTTTGTGTGTATGTAACTGAGAGGGTAACCAGACAACACGTGGCTCCTTTTTTCAGTGCATTTCCCACAGTTAAACTGCGTAATTGGAAACACTCTATCAGGAAGAGAGATTTCTCCATTTCTCTCTCCTTTCTCCCTTTCACTCATGCTGCTTGGGTAGAGAGCCCCACATTGCCTTACAGAAATTGAGCCCAAGAGTTAAGAAGTAGTTCTGGACCAAAGGAATAAAGGGGACTGTTCCTCTTTGCTCCATTCACTCCTGCAGAGAAACCAAGACCATGATTTTTGCCCCAGGGCATCATCTCCTTTTGTCTCACAGCAAGGTTTTGGTCACTTCCTGAGGCAGGAAAGCAGGAGGGTGAGACTCTCAGCCTTCACCTAGTTAAACACTAGAGTTAAAAGACAGGTGTGACCATCTTTATCCCACTTAAAAAGGCACACTTTTGTTTGATTTTAGATTCGGTGCTGAAGACTCTTTCAGACTTGTTTTGATTGATAGCACCTCAGATGGATCGCAGTGGGCAGGTATCACTGAGCTTCGATACCTGGTTCTTACTGATTCATTGTATAAAACAGATTTCAAAAAGGGACATAACTTCAATTAACTCTCCTTCTGCTTGTAATAACATGAAGATAGATAAAAACAAATTATTCCTTTTATTTTTCACTAATCATCTAAGTTCATGCTGCAGAAACCAGAAATGTCTTCTCTGTGTGAGTACTGTGAAGTACACTGGGGAATTAAATGCACCCATTTAAATTTTCTCAATAAACTTTTATTAAGCATAGAAAATAGTTTCAAGATGTGTTAAGAGGTAAATGTAACAGCATAGCCACTTTCCAAACATTCTCTAAGTGAATCCAGGAGAGTACAAAAACTATTTTCTAGTTATAATGAATTTTCATTAGACACAGAAATCACGGACTGATCATCTGCCAATGACAGAAGACAATTATAATCAATAGCAGCATGACAACTCAGTTTAGCGAATATGTGAAATACTCAGTGTGAAATAATTAGAACCTCTGCTGCTGACTTAAACACTCTCCTACATTCATTTCTAACGTATCCTCTTGATGGATAGAGACACACCATACCCGACACAGGAGCAGGGTAATGTATTCTATTAAAGGCTGCTGATTATATGCACATGTGCTCAGTGACAAACAATTAGGGTAATGATTCAGTGATTGCAAAGCTTATCACAACATTGTATAAGATCTCATGCACCAGAAATTACCCTGACCACCTCTTCATGCTTTCCATCCTACATTACTGCAGAATGCAAAATCGTACATTGAAGCTGAAGGGCTGCAAAGGGAGTCATCTACAGAAAGTCTATGCTGGGAAACAGTGCCTTAAATGAGCAACTGTACATGGGTCCTGAGAAGCGTTCACACAAAGAAGCAAATCTGGAAAATAAATTAAAATTGATTAGGATAAAAAGTGGAAATACAGAGGCCAGGTTAAGAGTTAGTGCTCTGCTCAGTATTTATGGATGCGAGATACTTCCAACATGAACCCACTGCAGGAAGTCTGATGCACAGCAGCATTTGTTTACCCTTATATCTCCCATATCTCTGGATGCTCAGTCACTGCTGCTTGCCTGGAAACCCCCACCTCTGGCAGAACCAAGGTCCATACTCACTCAGCGCTGGCACCCTGCTGCCTGACACAGGCACCTTTAGTTGAGGATGATCACAAGCCACCCCTCACCTATTTATACGAGCTATACATTGTACTACTACGTTGCTGATCTAGCAATCTACTTTCCAACATCCTCTAGTGAAGGTAAGAGAGGAACAGTGATGAGCGTGTGTTCACATTTATCTCAGAAATAATGTGCAGAGGCGAGTGAACCAAGAGCTGTGGAGAGCAAGCAGATTTCTCCCCTGCTCTGCCCTGCCCTGCTCTGCTCTGCCCTCCTCTCCCTTTCTTCTGTCAGGCCTCTCAGCTGACAGAGCCAAAAAAAGTGGGGAGCAGCCTCATCTCCCAGACGGAGAGGGGTAGAGAGAGAAGGG